>NW_015536487.1:885684-886134 GCF_001515605.1 Sinocyclocheilus anshuiensis
GCCGGCCGCCGCGCCTCCGCCTGCTCGTCGCCGAGGGCGGGTCCCCGCATGCCTCCTCGCCTGTCCAGGCCCCTGTCAAACCTGCTGGCAAGCGGAGAAGCAAGCGGACCTGAGACAGGTGACCCAGAGATGGAAGGATCTGCTCTTCGGGAGATGGTGAACGCACCACTCCCTCCCCCGGAGGAGGGCCGGGTGAAGAATCTTTTGTTTTGTTTTTTCCCGCCGTTGGCCTCTTTGCCGACAGTACCCAAATTCTCGACAAAAGAGCAGTTTCCTTTATCTTTGGGTCCCAGGAGGGCGCGGAGAGTTGCGGACGGGCCAACGCCGGACCGCACTCATCCTCCTCCTTCGCCAGCCGGCAGCAGCGGGCGGTTCGAGAACGTCAACAAAGGCCCTACTCACGCACCCTCTGCCAACCCGTGGAACCAGGTGAGCCTTGCACCCCACACT
>NW_015536487.1:886643-886959 GCF_001515605.1 Sinocyclocheilus anshuiensis
AACCTTCACCCCGTGGTCAGATCTTGCGTTCCTCCGGGCAGGGGTGCCCCTAGAGCAGATCTCCAGGCATGCTGTGGTCTACAAGGATGCCTCCACCACCGGGTGGGGTGCCACGTACAACGGGCATGCAGTCTCAGGGGTTTGGACGGGCCCGCAGCTGCACTGGCACATCACTGGCGCCTTGCCTTGAACTGTCTCTAAGGGCGCTTACGAGGCAAGCACATGCTGGTCCGAACAGACAACACAGTGACCGTTGCGTACATCAACCGACAAGGTGGTCTGCGCTCCCGTCGCATGTCGCAACTCGCCCACCACC
>NW_015536487.1:887235-895299 GCF_001515605.1 Sinocyclocheilus anshuiensis
ACCCTGGCTTATCAGGCACAGGGTGTGCCCTGCCCATTCAGGCTGCGAGCTCACTCAACTAGAAGTGTTGCATCTTCCTGGGCACTGGCTTGTGGCGCCTCGCTGACAGATATTTGTAGGGCTGGGCGACCCCCAACACATTCGCTAGATTCTATAGCCTCCGTGTGGAGCCGGTATCCTCCTGTATTCTCACCTCAAACGGGTAGTGGCACCGAGAGGCCCCGGTTAGTGTTGGCTTGCTAGAAACTGCTCCAGAGTGTCCGTACAGTAGACCCTGTTGAGATCCTCCATCACCCTCAGCAGCGGACGCGGAGGAACATCCGGTGCCGGGCCTTCACGATAAATCCGCGGGAACCATGGAAGGCTGTGTTCCATACTGAGACCTAAGCGGGTTTCATATGTGTATAATCCACGGTATAGCCTTAGAGCCCGTGTTCCCCGGCAGACTTCTGCCTGTCCAAGAGGGTTATAATCACCTCCAGTTTCTCCATATACACCTAAACGGATGCTATATGTGTATTTGCTTCCGAAAACTCCTTCGGGAAGGATGGGGCTTCTGCAGCGTCCCTGTTCCAAGTGGAGCGGGTACGTTTTCCCAGTGTTATCCAATCTCACTCAGTAAGGTAGTGCTTGGAAAAATGGTGAGTGGAACTACTTGTCCCGAGCCCCGGCCTACACCAGTTAGGGGCGCAGGCGGCTCGCACAGGGCACTGGAAGGGGAAGCACCATGGCGCTTTGGTAGGGATCCCAATTCGTCGGTCACGACGTGACTCGTAGTGACCGACTGAAAGGGAACGTAGGATGGGGCTTCCGCAGCGTCCCTGTTCCAAGTGGAGCGGGTATGTTTTCCCAGTGTTATCCAATCTCACTCAGTAAGGTAGTGCTTTGAAAAATGGTGAGTGGAATTACTTGTCCCGAGCCCCGGCCTACACCAGATAGGGGCACAGGCGGCTCGCACAGGGCACTGGAAGTGGCAGCACCATGGCGCTTTGGTAGGGATCCCAATTCATCGGTCACCGACGTGACTCGGAGTGACCGACTGAAAGGGAACGTCTCGTTTACGTACGGTAACCCTGAAGGAGGGAACGGAGACGTCACGTCCCGTCACCACGGTTGCTGTACCACCGCTGAGCCACCGGGTCACCGGCTCGGCTCCTCAGCGAAAACCTGGTATGCATTGCACCTGCTGCCTTATTATACTCACACTGTGATCAGCGGCAGCTGGATGCAATAATTGCATGCCAATGTGCATTGGCTCGTTTAGTTTACACTCGAAGTAGATTGGTCCCTCTAAGCGAGATCCCATTTCTCCGTCTCCGTTCCCTCCTTCAGGGAACGAGGGTTACCATACGTAACCGAGACGTTCTACTGTATTTGTAGCTTTGGTGAGCATAGGAGACTTCTTTCAACAACATAAAAAAATCTTACTGACCCAAACTTCTGAATGGTAGTGTACATACATACAATATAAGAACAGTAGCATACAAATTAACCTCGCTAAAAACGCTCTATTCACCCATCAAAATCAAGAGGCAAAAAAAGAGAAAAAGTAAGAGCCCAAAGTGCCGTTTGACTGACAAGTGACATCCAGGTGAAGCAGAGACTCTGCCTTGCCCATTAAATATGAAAATGTCCTCTACTGCTCTACCACAGACACATTCACATAAAAATATAGACATATGGATCCACAAATCTAAACAAGATCAATTTATTTCAGAGTAAATTTTTTAAATTTCTAGTATATTTTGAAAACCTTATCACTCTCTGTTCCTCTGTCTTACTCTCATCCACAGCCTGTTAAGGAAGAGAAGATAGGGGAAATTTTTGATCACAAGTGCGCTCAACCAGGGAGGGCAGTCAAGGATAAGAAGGAAAAGGGGTGGGAGGCGAATGAGGGGAACAGAGACACACGGCGTGTGAGAAAGTAGGGGAGGAGGGAATTAGAGAAAAGGGAAGATGAGAGATAGAGGGAAAATTAAGAAGGGCAGGAATTAACTAAACTCACAGAGGCGGCAGTGGGCTAAAACGAGGGTATCATGCTACATCAGAGGTTTTGTTTTGAAGACATGTGTAATGTGCTTTCAAATGTGTAAAAAAGCTACAAAAATATGAGCATAAGCCAGTCAACACCAAACAACACTTGTGATTCAGTTCCTATTTAATGAGGACGTGAAGAGACATTAAATGACTGCGTCTCACCAAGTGTACACACTCCCTGATGGCCAGTGTAACGATGGCAAAATCTGTGTTAATTTATTAAAAGTCAATAATTGCGCATGATCATCCATTATAGTGACTTATATTAGTTAGCGTGCCTTATGGTTGTTAAACAACACCAGACGCATGAGGTTTATTAATACTTAAACTTCACTCAAAGATGAAAATTCTGTCATCATTTACATGCCCTCAAGTTGTTCTAAACCTGTATCAATTACTTTAATAATTACTTTAATAACACAAAAGAAGATATTTTGAAGAATGTTGGTAATCATACAGTTTACTGTTGACTTCCACAGTATGGAAAAAAAACAGTGGAAGTCAATAGCTACCATCAACTGTTTGCTTACCATTTATTTTTCTCAACAGAAGAAACACATACAGTGGTGCAAAAGCATTGTTAACCAGCTATGATCACAAGTTCAGTCGTTACCAACATAGTTCAATGATTTGGTATTTCCCAAAACCATATTTAAAACAAACCTTCGCAATCAGCGTCACAAACTTACGTGGTCGCAACTACAGCTCTCGACCTTTGGTTAGAAGTATAGTTTCTTGTTAGTAAGACATATGGGCTTAAAAATATTATGCTCTTGGGCACAATAAGCAAGCTAACATATAGTAAAATCTATGTATAAATCTATGCAGTACAATCTCGAGACTCGAAATACGTACCAATAAGTACATATCACTGCAGTTTCCAAAAGAAATGAACACTAGAGGCAGTAAAACTCTGATACCTTTTATTCCTTTTCACACAAATTTACAAAGTTTTGATTAATAAAGCGTAATTTTCGCACAATTACTTGAAGAATATTATGTTATGACTTAAAACAATTTTAATATGCTGGGAGATTTGAAAAATGATGCTTTTGAACGTTAGCATCACGCATATCCAGCTTCATATCTATGGGTTTTCATCGATGGTAGGTTTGTTCGGTAGCTCACGGAGTACGGAGACGTACTTGAGAGGTGAGGAGCTCTGGCTCAAACCCAGTATAACTACAGTTCGACAAAACAGTTGAAATCTGCATATAAGGAAGTTCAAATGGCACAGTTGCATCAACAAATGTGTTTTTATGTCAGTTTTGCATTTGTTAACATTGTCGGTTAGGTTTAGGGTTGGGTTTGGTGTAGGGCATATTTCCAACATGATAGAGCATTAACTTTTGGCAACAGTCCCTGGATATTTGAATTCTGAACCACTGCAATACGTACCTGAAGCAATGTAATAAAAACACAGCAATACGTACCTATATCAACGTAATAAAAACGTGCCAGGCTTCACGTATTGAACCCGTGTTTTAGTGCCACTCAGTGGACATTTCTCTTTGAAACAGCGGCGAAACGTGCAGTAAGGTACGTAAAAATGGTGTTGCAGAAAAGTACCCAGAGATACATATTTTTATGAGACCAGGTTGAATGTGCTTCAAATGACAGAGATGCGTGTTCTGGAAACAGTCGTGACTAGCTAGTTCGTTTCCACAACAATGCATCGTACTATGGTGGGTAATCAGCGAGTTAAGTCATTATACGGGAAATGCACCCCAGGTTTGAAACAACTTAAGCATGAGTAAATGATGACAATTTTCATCTTTGGGTAAATATTCCTTTAATACTTGAAGAAAGCATTGTCTTTTAGTTTCAATTTTTCTGAAAATCCTGCATCGAATTGTGCCTTGTTAGTAAACGAATTATTGTTTGGTAAAAGTTACATCATTACCTACTACACGTGCGATTCAGTGGGTGGGGCTAAACAGGAAGAGATGCAGAAGCAGGCGGGGTTTAGCCACACTATTACATCATAGAGTGGTATATTCCACAAGCTGTCATTTTGGCAGACTGCCTTCAATATAAACTGTTTTAGACTAATGAGAAAGTTTTGAGGTCTGAAGCTTACAGTATATTTTTATAGTACAGTGGCCTCTTACATGTCAAAAGATCAAGGAAATGTTGATTTCACAGTTAATGACCCCTTCAATGCTCCCATTCATTTCAATGGTGCCACAGGAAAACTATGACATTATTTTAATGGACCGATAGCAAAGTAAGAACACACACAGTCTCAAAACTTTCACTCTGGTTAGCATGACCCAGCTAAATGCTGTCAATAGACACCATAACAACACCACTTTCTCCACTGATGTCCACTTATGTTTTTTAAAACAACATATAAATCTCAAATATTTTATTATATAACAGTAGATATTTGCTAATTTTTAGAGGGCTCTAAAAGGCATGAGATGCTTGAACATGCTACAAATGGAATATGTTTCTGCTTTAGCTGCACTTCACATAACAGCACAAACCATGAACTCTTGATATCAACGATCTGCATTAAATGGTCTGTGAAACTGACAATTAAATAAACAGCTAAGTCAATCAAAATCCTTAAGGAAATGCTATTGGATTGTCAAACGCTGATGAGATATGAATTATTGTACACTTCTGCTGAAAATTCATACAGCCCTCATAAAGGATCAGTGAGAAGATACAGTCCAACACTCTCTCACACACACACACACACACACACACACACACATAATAATCTCATTGCGCACACACACACACACATACACGCAAATATATTTCACATCCAATTGGTGGCAAAGAGTGAGTCAGGTATATGTAAGCCATTACTTTAGCTGGAGAGGCCAGGGTAATTATGGCTGGCATTTTGACAAGTGTTTGGTGGAGTGAAGGTCAACTGTGTCTGCGTGGGAGATCTATGCTAATCTGCCCAGCTGGAGCACAGACGAGCAGCCCCTGCACCGCACCACTGCAATTACAGAGAGAGAAAGAGAGATAGATAGAACAAGAGAGAAAGGGATGAGTGGGTGAGGAAGTAAACATGGCAGAGATGTCAGAGATGTGGACGGATGTGAAGAAATGTCAGTGGGAAAATAAAGACAACATGAGATTGAGGGAGTACAAATCAGATGAAGTAACCAGACTCTTAAACAGATGCCGGCTCAGTTTAACTTCCTCAAAGCGAACCAAAGGGCAAGGGAGAGGAAGATAAAAAGAGGAATAAATGAGGCTGTCGCAAACTGTCGCTCTGACCTATGTTAAAGTTGAGAGCATGGCCATTATTGTTCTAGAAGGTCATGACCTATGACACGATAGCAATTCAGGTCACGATTCCTCTTACTCTGTATAACCTTTAGTATATTTTTCCTATTTTGGCACACTGGTCACCTTTCCTCTGTTTTCTCTTTTTATCGGTTTACATGAACTGCTATCACTTTCTCTTTCTTCATTTCTGCTGTGGTAGCAGGTGAAGATGGCCTTGACAGTGGCTCTGATTGTTTTCCCAGTGGGATGTGACCATCAGGGTTCCATGTTCCATCTGCCCTAACCTGTCCAGACTCTGACCT
Source organism: Sinocyclocheilus anshuiensis (assembly GCF_001515605.1). Classification (NCBI taxonomy): domain Eukaryota; kingdom Metazoa; phylum Chordata; class Actinopteri; order Cypriniformes; family Cyprinidae; genus Sinocyclocheilus; species Sinocyclocheilus anshuiensis. The sequence goes on from NW_015536487.1 coordinate 892,830, forward strand.
ATCCGGGGTTCTCACGGCCTGGGCGCAACACCGGGTCAACCCCTTGATACAAACGCTTAAATTACACTCAATGAAGTTTTTATAATAATAAAGTTACAATTAGCTACATCATAATATTTCTACTCCAATTCATTTTTTTTAAATATAAACATTTAAATGGTGACTGTCATAAAAACTTTTAAACATAAAAATGTATTTATTCAAACATAAATTGAACACTGAAGAACAATAAAAAAATATTAATGAATGTTATATGGTGCATATATTTATATATATATATATATATATATATATACACATGCACACACAGCAGATAACTGGTAAACTAGCCAAAGTTAATCTAAAATTTGTGATATTAATCGCAGAAATCTTACCGTTTCTGAGTAAACGTAATTTTACTTGTGTTTTAAAATATGAGATGACTACAAATAATGATAATTTGGCTATAATTCAGCTTAAATTGATAAGATAATATTAAAACGCCATGAATAAGGGCCTATACTGATATGCCCACCATATCACATCCCTAAAATCTACAAAAGCAGAATATGTCTCACATTAAAGGACCCCTGTGCTTGCTTTGTCATGTATAGCAACTACACTGAAACACTGAGATTGAAGCAGAGTTTCTCCAGAAGAGCACATCCACTCTACAAAAACACTGCCTCACTCAGCACACTAACACACCTCCCACACAAACATTCCACTTTAAAGTGGCTGAAGCACAATACATTGTTTTATAAAAAAAGCCTTTGCTCCTCTATCACAGGAAAATCTACACTGTCGCATGTTCCCTTTCAGCACAGAAATTTAGATGAGACTATTTTCTCTCGTGATTGATATGCAGCATTATGAGTTTAATATTGTCTGATCAGAGCATCATAAAAAATGCACCAGTGTACAACAGACTTTAATGAAATCTCACACAAAAGACAAATGATGATGCAGAATGCCCCTTCTTGAAAATGTAACTTGCAGTTCTCTTGAGAGCATTTTTCAGAATGTCATAACAAATGAACAGAATATATGTGTGTGTGTATATATGATGTTTGTGAATATCCAAGGTTGCAGTCATCCTGTTGGAACATCTGTGGCCGAATGCCACAAAAAGGAGGCAGGCGAACAAACAAACAAACAAACAAAAAAGACAAAATTAAACTAAACAGAACAACAAAAGAGAAGGTCATTTTTAATCATTTGTTTTTTAAAAAGTTGTCATTAATTTAAAATACAAAATCAAATATTCTAATAAATGCATGCATTTTGACAGTTTAGTTACGGTTTTTCATTAATAATCAAAGACAAATCAAATAACCAGTCAAAGAAACACGATTTTTTTTTATTAATCATGAATAACATGAATTATTCTATGTAATTTTATGCATCACATATATTTTCCCTATATTTTTAATTAGAAAGGATTTCATAATAGCAATATTCTATTAATTCGGATTGAATGACTCCACCCAAAAATCCTTTAAGTTGATGAATAATGAATACAGATTTTTTTAAATGTAATTAATTGAGTCATTAAATTATAATCTTCATATAATTAAGCAATTAGTAAGCTAAATAATAAAAACACCAGCAACCTTCTGTCCTAATTCTCAGGGGGATCTTACCCCAAGGAAATCAATTAAATAAATATTATTACTCAGATTACTCAGATTAAAGCAAATATAAATAATAATATTTCATATGCAACATAAAATAAAATTCACAGATCACTACACAAAAGATTAGATCATTTAACCTTTGTCCACCTGCAATAAATCTTCTAAATATTGATATTTAGATGAGAATTAGTGCCATCTATGGTCAAGAGGAAAGGTCAGGGGGCTTTAACATTACATAGTAAAGAGGACAGAGCAAACGCACACAGAAAAGCACACATGACAAAGTATAAAGACAAAATAAGCCACATAAATTAACTTGGGGACTGCAAAAGGTGAGGAGGAGCAGAAGTGGGAGACAAGCAGAAATGAAATGTGACAGGCAGATAGGAGGAAAAAAGCATGTTAGAAAGAGAGAAAAAAAGAGAGCGACTGAGAGATGAAGAGAGAGATGACACATTGTAAGATTACACTGTGCAGTTTAGGGTGCCATTTCATCAACACTATGGATGAATCAATGGCCCGATAAATGATTGTGAAGGACACACACACACACACACACACACACACAGAGATAAAGCAGGGGGTTAATTTTTTGTTTTGAGACCAAGCAGGGATTACCATATCCAGTCTTTTGTCCAAAGCTTTCTTTCCAGATGAATAGAGTACAACAGCAGATTCCTCAATCCTAATGAATGTACCCCAGACCCCCTATAAAGTCCTTCAGTTAGGTGCTGTGCTGCTAGCAGCTTGAAAGACTTGAGCACAGCTTTGCATCAGAATACCAAATCCCTGCCCATATATACATAGACCCTACAGGATACAAGTCGACCCATCTATACTGCTGCTCCTCCACT
>NW_015536487.1:895336-895469 GCF_001515605.1 Sinocyclocheilus anshuiensis
TTCAAAACAACTTTTGAAAGAGTGCACTGCATCAGAGGAATAAGAGCAACACTTTACCATAACTACATGCTATAAAGCATTTACAATGTAATTGTTTATTTAAAAATATTGTGCATTTGCACATTACATATTA
>NW_015536487.1:895710-896701 GCF_001515605.1 Sinocyclocheilus anshuiensis
ACACACACACACACACACACACACTGGTTATAGTAATATGTGCATAAACTGTTAATAAATGTATTTGATCCAGCAAGATTTCTTCCTGTCAAAATTGTATATATTGCTTAGTGCAGCAATAAAGGCATGCACATTTGTAATAGTTTTTATTTATATATTTGAGGAATTTTGAGGATGGCCAACCTTTAGTGATTTACTTATATGGCTTTGATTTGGAATAGACTTTTTTTAAACGAATCATTTGAAACTAAGTGCCATTTCATCAACACTATGGATGAATCAATGGCCCGATAAATGATTGTGAAGGACACACACACACACACACACACACACACAGAGATAAAGCAGGGGGTTAATTTTTTGTTTTGAGACCAAGCAGGGATTACCATATCCAGTCTTTTGTCCAAAGCTTTCTTTCCAGATGAATAGAGTACAACAGCAGATTCCTCAATCCTAATGAATGTACCCCAGACCCCCCATAAAGCCCTTCAGTTAGTTGCGGTGTTGCAAGCAGCTTGAAAGACATGAGCACAGCTCTGCTTCAGAATACCAAATCCTTGCCCATATACATAAACCCTACAGGATACAAGCCGACCCATCTATACTGCTGCTCCTCCACTAGAAGTAGCTTGGCAGGAAGTGATTATTTTTTGTCAGAGAAAATTAATAGTTACATGTTTGTGAAGCTATGGTTACAGAAATTAGGTGTCGTGAACCGCTCTGACATACAGTACACTTCAAAACAACTTTTGAAAGAGTGCATTGCATCAAAGTAATAAGAGGATATTAATAAATGATATGCCATATCTATATTCATCATATATATTCTACATTGGTTTAGTATACAATGTATCAGTATACATATATGGATCCTGTGTGCATAAACTGTATATAAATGTATGTTATCCAGCAAGATTTCTTCCTGACAAAATGTTAAGTATCGCTTAGTGCAGCAATAAAGGCATGCACATTTGCAATATTTTTTATTTTT
>NW_015536487.1:896734-897424 GCF_001515605.1 Sinocyclocheilus anshuiensis
ACGAATCATTTGCAACTAAAATGATAAATTATTTACTCTTTGTATATGCATTCTGATATATCAGTACTGTATGAACAAATGCTTGATGATTAAATAACAATTAAAGGAGACCTATTATGCCCCTTTTTACAATACGTAATATAAATATCAGGTGTCCCCAGAATGTGTCTGTGAAGTTGCAGCACAAAATACCCCACAGATCATTTATTATATCATTTTGAAAATGCCTATTTTGAGTGGAAGCAGAAACACGCCGTTTTAGAAAATGCCTATTTTGAGTGAAAGCAGGAACAGGCTGTTTTCGTACATGCCTCTTTAAATGCAAATGAGCTGCTGCTCCCCGCCCCCTTTTCCAGAATAGGACTGTGCCTTTACAGCTCATACCTCAGATACTCTGCTTTGATTAACATGTCTATCGCGCTGAAATCATGTGTTTTAAACCATATTAGTTTAAACTCCTGATATACGATTTTCTGAGTACCAAACTAAAGCAGAGAAAGGCTTATCAAAAAATGTACAGGGCTGTTCTTTTTCACATTTTCTGGGTTGGTAGATGCACCAGGGACCCGATTATAGCACCTGCACAGTCTGACATTTGTCCAAAATTTTTGCACGTGGAAAAATAAATATGACCTCACGTTGTGTCAATCACGTTTACACACTGCCTCCGAAACTTTCGTCCGTCATAAA
>NW_015536487.1:898450-905929 GCF_001515605.1 Sinocyclocheilus anshuiensis
AATAATAGAGTGCAAAGTTGAAGTATATGACTAGCTAGTACAATTCATAATCATTAAGGTATGTATTAATCTATGTTAATTCATGTAATACATTTGAGAATGAACATTTATTGGAAACAAATCATCTTGTGAAAAGTGACATTAACTGCTGCTGTGAAGTCTGTACAAACACCTTCCTCTTCAGACAATCACTCATCAATCAGCTTTATATCTCATCATCTATAATTTTTTTATAATGTTATTTTAGTTGTTTATTCTTTTCATATTACATTATTAAATTCAGACAGATACACTTTATTGACCACGAAATGCAAATGCAGGAATTAAAAATAAGTTGACACATTTGTATGACATACAACAACAACAAAGACAAAACACATGGGAGCTACTGTCATAGACAGATGCTTGTGGCAGAACCAAAGGAATACTACTAGATTAGTGGAACACGTTCATTTCAGACACCCGTGAAACCATTCTCCATTTTGTGTGTCTGAGTAGAGGGGGGTTACATACAAAGTTAGAATCCTGCCTAACATGCTGATCTAATGTTCTCTAATGTGCTTAGGTCAACAGTACATGTGGTTTTAGTGTCATTTGGAGCTACAAAGCAGCTCCTTACATGCACAAAAGACTAATGCCTTTCAGGGCATCTAAGCTAGTGGCCAATTATGCCACATATATTACAGTTTTCGGAGAATATTTAACAAGGCACAAAATCAATTAATTCAAGCTACTGTATAATAGAAGTTTCTAATATCCTTTGAATATTGCAGTTAAATAAGTGAGTCAGTTTTGTTGTTTTAAACATAAAAGCATTGCTCCTGGAAAGATTCAGGCAAAGCCAAGATTTGGATTATGGACATATACACATATATTAAAAGTTACAACCTAAACATAATCCTCAACACTCCACCATATTTCCACTGAACACAAATACTTTGAAGTTGCTTAAATACCTCAGGGATGTATGTGATGTCAAAGGCACAAAAATTGGAATAAATGATTAGGTGCGATCAGTGGTGTGTATGCAGTAATAAAGTGTGAGGAGAGATCCTCTCTGTTTAAATAAAGTAATAAATTGGTATTCAGGCACCAGGTTTTCATAATTTATCTGCCATGTGAGAGCGGCTGATCATGTTGACTTAACATTTTGTCTGACATTTGGGTCTGACGAGCCCAGCCATTAACTCTCTCAACATGCTACAAGAGACTCTCAAAGGGAGGAGAGACCGGAGATATAGACACTCACGTAGACGCACGTACACAAATAAGTCTAAATTCACACCACAGCATTGGACAAAATTGGGGCGCATTTCCTTGGATACCAAGGCTTTAATGCACAAGCTTTAACACGCACAAACACATTTGCTCACACAGAGTCAATCAGAACCGGGTCGAGAAGGACGACATGTCCAAAGACTTCAACAACAAGCCACAAATACACTCATGCATTATTCGTAGAACTGAATAACGTGCATTTGCTACTGAGGTCAAAACACTGATAATCAAATAAAATAAAATCAAAATTTTCATTAAATGCACTTCATGTACTGGCTTGCTGGCTGCATGTCATTATTTCAATGAGAGCTAGTGAAAATTATTTGTAGCGAGAGATATAAACAAAGAGAAATAAACAAAAAGCCTATAATGACTAAGTCAAACTATGATAGCATTTCAGCACATTCCCATATTACTTTATTTTTTTAAAACAATTGGGTATTTCAGGTCCAGTTTGTGAAATATTTTCCCTTGTGTATCTCGTCTTATCTGTCAGGAAGTACAGACAGGCATGGGACAAATTCACATGAATCCGTTTTCCCTAGAAGTAATTATGATGGATCAAGGGAATACAGACCTTATAATGTCAGATTCCTTTTGTTTTCCCTTTCATTCTTTGCCCTTTCTTTTGTGCATTAATGATCAAATATGAAATCCTGAGTGTTAAATGTTAAAATAGTGACTGAAAAGGGGAAGCAGGACTGCAGTCTATTCTATTCCAGTTTATCAATTTGATCAATTCCTGATTGCAATGTTGAATTTTCAATCAAATGGCATGGTCAGTATCATGCTGTATTGGCCAGCATTGTGCAGCATTCAGAATTGAATTAAGAGTGCTATTCAAATATAATTTAAATTGAGGTACCAATCAGAATACATAACTGCAATTCAAATTCATTTGAAATCAAATGGAATAAAATGTAATAACAAAATCTGTACATTTTACCTTAGAATAGATAAAAACTTTCCATGTTGGCTTGAAAAATCCTTGTCTTTAAGTTTAGAGTCGAAGTTTAAAGGCTTTATAGGCCTTACAAACAGTCAGACAAACAGATCACTATGTCAGCTATAGAAATTTGAACTTAATATATACTGTACATATACACTACCGTTGTCACGCCATATACTTTTCTGTGTGTTTTTTTTAAAGTTTCCTATGTGTCCCATGTGCCTTTAGATCTAGTTTTCCCTTGTGTTTTCCTATTCCCATATTTGGTCTTCCTGTTCCTGCTCCCTGATTGTTTCCAATTTGATTCCAGGTGTGTCTCATCTTCCCCTGATTAAGTTGTGTACTTAAGGAGTGTTTTGTTCAGAGTTCTTGGTCCGGTATTGTTCGTCAATCCTCTGTGCTACGTGTGCATTCCTTTGTGTAAATAAAGACTTGATTCACGGATTCCCCCACGTCTCCTCGCTCCTTTGCTCCTTGCTCCGTCACAGTAGCAGCAGCAGCGTGACAGAATACCGGACCACAAAGCAAAGATGACAGCAGCTGAGGACAGGCTGTGGCAGAGTGGTAGGACATTGGAGGGATATGTGGAGGAATTCCTCGAGCTTTCCAACAGGGTGAGCTGACACGACTCTGCACTTGGTGCGTGCTTTCTGTTGGGGCTGGATGGTGAGACTATCCGCTGCGATGTCCCCACGTGCTATTTCCCCCTGATCGAGCTGATTGATCTCGTTCTTTATTTAAATGGTTCTGAACTCGAAGTGGAAGAAGTAAAGGCAAATCTCAAGTCTCCTCATCCAGCCCCCTCAGGAGCACGCCGTGTCTCCCCAGCTCACCCCACGCCGGGAACCCCCACATACCTCACCAATGGCTCCCCCACTTGCCGTTCCCACTTTACCCCTAACCAAAGGAGGAGGATGAGGAGAAAGAGACTGTTCTCCGCCCTCATCCCAGCCCCTGAGTCCGCTCCAGTGTCGGCTCCAGCCCGAGTCCACTCCAGTGTCAGCTCCAATCCCCGAGTTTAGCCCAGAGAGGGCTCCAGTCCTCGAGTTTAGCCCAGAGAGGGCTCCAGTCCCCGAGTCTAGCCCCAAGTTTGGCCCAGAGAGGGCTCCAGTCCCCGAGTTTGGCCCAGAGAGAGCTCCAGTCCCCGAGTTTAGCCCAGCGAGGGCTCCAGTCCCCGAGTCTAGTCCAGAGAGGGCTCCAGTCCCCGAGTCTAGCCCAGAGAGGATTCCAGTCCCCGAGCCTAGCCCAGAGAGGGCTCCAGTCCCCGTGTCTAGCACAGAAAGGTCTCCAGTTCCCACGTCCAGCCCTAGGAGGGCTCCAGTCCCCAAATCAAACCCAGGGAGGGCCACAGTTCCAGAGCCAGGCCCACTGAGGGCCTCAAAGGCCAATATTCTCCCAAAGTATTTTTTTTGGGTGTGGAAGTGGGGTGGTTATAGGGCTCCGGCCGTAGAGGCCAGGCCGAGTGCCGAGGCCAAGGCCACGGAGGCCGCTCCGCCATGACCCCCTGAACCGTCTGCTCCTCCATGGCCTCCTGAACTGTCTGATCCGCCATGGCCTCCTGAACTGTCTGCTCTGCCATGGCCTCCTGAACTGTCTGATCCTCCATGGCCCCCCGAGCTGCCTGCTCCGCCATGGAGCCCTAATCTCCCTGCTCCGCCATGGCATCCTAGTCTCCCTGCTCCGCCAGGGCTTCCTGGTCTGCCTGCTCTGCCATGGCTTACTGGTCTGCCTGCTCCGCCATGGCTTTCTAGTCTGCCTGCTCCGCCATGGCTTCCTAGTCTGCCTGCTCCGCCATGGTGCCCGGATCCAGTACCGCCTTGGAGGCGTCCCTTTTCCCGTCTAAGCCTGTCCTGTGGGACCTCCAAGGCGGCCACCTTCCCACCCCTTTGATGTTATATGGCACGAGGACGCGACTTCCGGAGGTGAGGTGTTATGTCACGCCATGGACTTTTCTGTGTGTTTTTTTTTAAGTTTCCAAGTGTCCCGTGTGCCTTTAGATCTAGTTTTCCCTTGTGTTTTCCTATTCCCATATTTGGTCTTCCTGTTCCTGCTCTGTGCTACGTGTGCGTTCCTTTGTGTAAATAAAGACTTGATTCACGGATTCCCCTAGGTCTCCGCGCTACTTTGCTCCTCGCTCCGTCACAGTAGCAGCAGCAGCAGCGTGACAACCGTTCAAAAGCTTTTACATTTTTTTAAGAATTCTCTCATGTTCATCAAGGTTGCATGTATTGCATCAAAAAATACAGTAAAAGAGCAATACTGTGAAATGTTAATGAAATTTAAAATAACTTTTTGAATGTTTTAATTTTAAAATATAATATCAGTGTCACATGATCCTTTAGAAATCATTCTATTATTCTGATTTGCTTAAGAAAAATTTCTTATTATCAATGTTGAAAACAGCTTTTTGTGGAAATGGCAAAACAAATTCAGGATTCTTTGATGAATAGAAAGTTAAAAAGAACAGCATTTACTGTATTTGAAACAAATCTTTTGTAACAATGTAAAAGTGTTTAATGCATCTTTGCTCGACATAAAAGTTTTAATTTCGTTAATTTTTAAAAGATGGGGGGTAAAACATAATGGGCCCAAACAATTGGAATTAACTAAATTCCTAAAACAAAGTGGAATTATAATAACTAAATATAATAACTAAATAATAATTCAATAATAACTAAAACAAAGTGGAATTAACAAAATTCCACTTTCAGTATTTCCAATTCAAATTCCTCTGGGTGGGACCAATTTGTCAATCGGAATTCAATTAGTCAAATCTGAATTTTGTCCAACCATGGTATTGATCAGTACCTAACAACTATATACCATGAACCACAAAGAAAGATGTATCCCTGCTATTACACCCTTAAACAACCACAAAAAGCTTAATTAAAAACAGGAATAATTTGCAGTGCCCATTCTAAAAAGAAAACACTGGTGCAAAACACCAGCTGATAAAATATCTATTGAAACTAAAACAGTACAGTACATTCACTTGTGCTTATCACATACCAGTGATTTCACAATAGCCCATATTTGATATCTGTTTTGTTTGATTTCTCGTATTTCCATGTGTAAATGTGTGTGTGTGCATATACGTATTGTGTGTAAAAAGGGGGTTTAAACCTTGAAAATAACTAATGCTGCAATCAAGGTCGTGGCACTATGAGAGGATTCTTCCCCAATGTCTCAGGAGATGATCGGAATAGCAACTAGAATGCAGTAGCGGAACGAGTGGTGGGTGTGTGTGTGTGTGTGTGTGTGTGTGTGTGTGTGTGTGTGTGTGTGTGTGTGTGTGTGTGTGTGTGTGCTAAGCCTGTCCTGTGGGACCTCCAAGGCGGCCACCTTCCCACCCCTTTGATGTTATATGGCACGAGGACGCGACTTCCGGAGGTGAGGTGTTATGTCACGCCATGGACTTTTCTGTGTGTTTTTTTTTAAGTTTCCAAGTGTCCCGTGTGCCTTTAGATCTAGTTTTCCCTTGTGTTTTCCTATTCCCATATTTGGTCTTCCTGTTCCTGCTCTGTGCTACGTGTGCGTTCCTTTGTGTAAATAAAGACTTGATTCACGGATTCCCCTAGGTCTCCGCGCTACTTTGCTCCTCGCTCCGTCACAGTAGCAGCAGCAGCAGCGTGACAACCGTTCAAAAGCTTTTACATTTTTTTAAGAATTCTCTCATGTTCATCAAGGTTGCATGTATTGCATCAAAAAATACAGTAAAAGAGCAATACTGTGAAATGTTAATGAAATTTAAAATAACTTTTTGAATGTTTTAATTTTAAAATATAATATCAGTGTCACATGATCCTTTAGAAATCATTCTATTATTCTGATTTGCTTAAGAAAAATTTCTTATTATCAATGTTGAAAACAGCTTTTTGTGGAAATGGCAAAACAAATTCAGGATTCTTTGATGAATAGAAAGTTAAAAAGAACAGCATTTACTGTATTTGAAACAAATCTTTTGTAACAATGTAAAAGTGTTTAATGCATCTTTGCTCGACATAAAAGTTTTAATTTCGTTAATTTTTAAAAGATGGGGGGTAAAACATAATGGGCCCAAACAATTGGAATTAACTAAATTCCTAAAACAAAGTGGAATTATAATAACTAAATATAATAACTAAATAATAATTCAATAATAACTAAAACAAAGTGGAATTAACAAAATTCCACTTTCAGTATTTCCAATTCAAATTCCTCTGGGTGGGACCAATTTGTCAATCGGAATTCAATTAGTCAAATCTGAATTTTGTCCAACCATGGTATTGATCAGTACCTAACAACTATATACCATGAACCACAAAGAAAGATGTATCCCTGCTATTACACCCTTAAACAACCACAAAAAGCTTAATTAAAAACAGGAATAATTTGCAGTGCCCATTCTAAAAAGAAAACACTGGTGCAAAACACCAGCTGATAAAATATCTATTGAAACTAAAACAGTACAGTACATTCACTTGTGCTTATCACATACCAGTGATTTCACAATAGCCCATATTTGATATCTGTTTTGTTTGATTTCTCGTATTTCCATGTGTAAATGTGTGTGTGTGCATATACGTATTGTGTGTAAAAAGGGGGTTTAAACCTTGAAAATAACTAATGCTGCAATCAAGGTCGTGGCACTATGAGAGGATTCTTCCCCAATGTCTCAGGAGATGATCGGAATAGCAACTAGAATGCAGTAGCGGAACGAGTGGTGGGTGTGTGTGTGTGTGTGTGTGTGTGTGTGTGTGTGTGTGTGTGTGTGTGTGTGTGAGAGTGGTGAGAGTGGTTTCACATTCTTGATGATTTAGAGTTTCACCCTGTCATTGCTGTGAACTTTTTACTGCATTGTGTCAGATTTGTAGATTGTACACACAAAAATTCTCAAAATCTTTGTGATTTTGTCGATTTCCCATTAATTTCCTATGGTCGGTCATTGTTGACCGAAGACCAGAAGTGTGACTATTTATTTACGACCACTTAGCTTTTTTGAATCATGCCCTCAATTTTTTTTCTAATTGTTTACAATTATTTTTCAATTAATGCAGTATTTCAGATTAAAATAGAGACTAGGCCTTTAAAATCCAATTTTTTAAGGCAGAATAGCACCTCCTGGTGAGAGCAAAAAACCTGTAATTTAATGGTGCAACCACTAGATTCCTGTATAGGACTCTATAGAGAGGCTTGTGAATTCCCTAGTTGTTTTTATGCATAATTGTTGACTTTTATTTGGTTGTGGGTTTAAATGTATATTAAGGCATTGT
>NW_015536487.1:909700-921025 GCF_001515605.1 Sinocyclocheilus anshuiensis
GCAATAAAAATATTGGTATCGGTACTCGGTATCGGCAAGTACCAAAAATAAAAGTATCGGTATCAGGCGAGTACTGAAAAAAGTGGTATCGGTGCATCCCTAGTGTGTGCACATACGTATTTGAACTGTGTGTTAAAAGGGGGTTTAAACCTTGAAAATAACTAATGCTGCAATCAAGGTCGTTGCACTATGAGAGGATTCTTCCCCAATGTGTCAGGAGATGATCAGAATAGCAACAAGAATGCAGTAGTGGAACGAGTGGTGTGTGTGTGCACGTGTGTTTGTGTGTACCTGCCACTCTGGCTAGCTGGGCCGTGCTGATGTTTCGAGCATTGGGGCGCACTCGAAAGGTTACTGCTGGACCCAGAACCCTGAGAGACACAGAGAAGAAAAAGAGCGAGAGAGGAAGAGACAGAGCAAGAACGAGACAATAAGGAGAAAACAAGAAAGAGGAGATAAAGATTAACAGAGATAAACAGAATGCCAGTATGCAGTGAGTGTGATGAGCTAAAACTGTTGCAGCTGTGAGTCATGAACATAATCTTTTATCATTTAAAAAATACATTGTTGCAGACGCAGTCAACTGCAGCACCACAACACCACAGTTAAAACAGCAGATCACTAGGGAATATTGCGTTTTGGTTAATTTTCCTATGACAGATCTGTGCCGTTAACTTCCTTCTCTGCTTTTGACATAAATTTACAAGATTTTCCTCCATGAAATAAATCCTCACAGGAAACCTGATGTTCTTAAGAGTTGTCTAAAATGTTTAGTGGATCAACACCATTCAGCAAACAGGTCTAAATGGAAAAGTAAAAAAGTAAAAGAAATCATTCTTTAAAAAAAATTGCTCACAGACTCAATACATTGGATTTGAATCTCTTTGCAGTATTTGAATTGGTGATTCAAAAATGTTGTGCAAATGCATGATGGCATTTCGTACAAATGGCATTTGTGATTGAGCCAAACAGCTGTCTGGGTGAGATCCCAGCAGCAATCCTCATTCATTTATCTATTTTAACAGAGAATCCTGTGAAGTATAATATTTCATGGTGAATTGTTCCTTTAAAGGGAATGGAAATGCTTTTTAAAAATGCTAAATATATTCAAAACTGACACAGTTAAAACAAACCGTCACACATCGCCTCACGAACAGAAAAACAGACTCAGGCAAAGGAAGAGAAGGATCTGCAAACTGGCACGCCACCATGACACCAACACAGACCCGCAGATGAGCTACTGTTCAACATGTCTGTTTATCAGTTAAAGATGACTAAAGCAGTGAATGGGATGGTTAGTTTACAAACATGCAGTTGTCCAACAAGGGATCTTCCTGGTTACTGATTCTGTGGCAGATGCATTTATCTGGGACGCAGCTCTGAAGCTACTCCCGCTGCGGACCAGGGTGAAGTGAGGGTCACAAATAGAGAGAAAAAAAGAGGATAGAAAAAGAGAAGAGGGGAGAACATAAAAGAGAAAAAGAGAGAGAGGTGGAAGACTGGAGGAATGAATCTGTCACCAGAACAAAATCCCATTCACACGTCAGCAGGTGGCAAGAGCAAGTCCAAGGTAACCTCTCATCCTCAGTAGAATTAACACACACAGACTCCCAGATATCTGCTGGAAAATAATAGAGCTTCTAGAGTCTCATGTCTCATTTTATTCTTATTATATTTTAAATTACTGTAAGCCATAGCTCAATGTTAAACCATCAAGACTTGCTCTCAGTTTTAAAAATAATATCCACAGCAGGAAAAACAGTATAGTCTACTAAAACAGTAATCTATTTTAAGATTAATTGTTTTGAAAAAAGAAACTATATTGTTAATGTGCCAATTTTAATGTATTTTTATTTATAATATACATATATTATTTACAGTCAGGTCTGAATAAGGTGATTTTTTGGCTACCATGCATGCCCTCCTACATGCACTTGAGCTTTTTAATATCTACAAAAACATAATTCCCCTAACAAATACTCACATTATGGCTCTTTTTATTTACTTTCCCTACGCCAATTTCCACCCATCTTTTGCTTTCCTCTCTATACCTGAGCACACACCTCTATTTGGCTTCTGGAAATTTCTGGATGAAAACAGTGGTTGTTAAAGCTAAATAAACACAATGGTCCAGACTCCTGTTTATAACAGCATCAGTGCTGATAAGTTATCAGTAAAATGCCACCAACGTCCAGTACACAGAGGGAGGAAAGCCATAACATAACGATACTGCTTCTGCTTGGCTCCTTTTGCACCATAGGGGAGAGTGTGGGATGGAGATGATAGGTAGACTGTGTGTGTGTGTGTGGGTTGTAGAAAAATACATAAGCGAGTGAGAGAACGAAAGAGAGGTAGAATTAGTGTAAATGAATGCGTTTGTGTTAATGTTTCGATGTGTATAAGAGAACAAGACTGTCTGATTGCAAATCCACGATTGTGTGTATGTGTTTTTCTGTGCCCCCTACTGTCTGCACACAGTACAACCCTTACGTCATGTCTGGAGTTCAGAGAGGTGCTACGCTGACTCTTTATGTAACTGCAACACAGTGCGAAGCCCAAACATGGCAGCACTGCGTTTGAGTGTACAAACGTTTGCATGAGTGTGTGATGAATTTTCCTGATCATTGACTGCTTATGTGATCGTATGAGCAGAAGCTTGCTTCTGCACTATGTAGTCTGCTTGTCCACTTTTCTAGCCGTCTTATCTTTAGTCCAAAAATGCCATATTACATTATGACATAATGTTTTATATAAGAGTGAACATCATCCAGTACACCTTTCCATTATTTCTCAGAAAATATGAAAAGCATTAGATGACAAAAGATACATTAGCAGGTAGCTGTGTAAATAGATATAAGGCCCTATTCAAGAGAGGAAATTAATCATACGCAGAGACACAGCTCAACTGGACAGCACTCAACTACACACACATATTGTATTTCTTTTCTATTTCAGTGAGGTCTGAATATGAGGAAATGAATATGTTCCTCAGGTGATGAAAAATGTCCTTCTTTCATTAATAAATTGATATATGCTTGATATAGTTAAAAAGGTTGGGCTCCACAAAATGTTTTTTCATGTTTTTAAAAGAAGTCTCTTATGCTCACCAATAAGTAATATTGTGAAATATCACTACTTTTTTACTGCTTTCTGTTTTAATAAAATGTTATTATTCCTGTGATGGAATAGCTGAAATTTCAGCAGCCATTACTCTTCAGTGTCACACGATTTTTCAAAAGTCATTCTAATATGGTGCTCAAGAAACATTTCTTCTTATTATTATTATTAAAAATAGTTGTTCTGCTTATTTCAGGATTCTTTGATGAACAGGAAAATCAAAAGAACAGCATGCGTTTGAAAAAGGAACATTCTGTAACATTATAAATGTCTTTACTATAACTATTGATCAATTTAATGCATCCTTGCTGAATAAAACTTTGAGAAAAAATGCTTTGAATGGTAGTGTAATTATGATCTGTAAAGCGCTTTTCTCTCTCTCTCTCTCTCTCTCTCTCTGTGTGTGTGTGTGTGTGTGAGCACATATTTTGTTGACAACTTCATTCCAAGAAGCAAACTAGCAAAAAAAATAATTAGAAACATCCTCATTTGTAAAAACAATATAGAAATAAAGTAAATTGTGTTTTCAGTTAGGGTGAGAATGTGTATGTGTATATTAAATAATAGAAGTCAAGTAAAGCTGGGTGTGTGAGAGAAGGAGTGCAAGAAATTAGTAATTGCATTAAAATTTCCGTTATCCTTGCACATAAAGCTTCATTTATTACGTGTGTGAGTGAAATGCAACCACAACAAGTTTCTCAGTGAAATACAAGAGTGCCAGAAAGCATTTGTTGCATTCCAAACAATTAAGCAGAAAGCTGTCTTTAATCTGTGCACTTGTAGAACATCGGTATCATCAGAAAATATGCTGTAATTGAACTGAAATTTACCACTGCAGGCAGGTCAGAATAACACACACCTACACACACACCGAGATGCATTCTTTCTCTCTCCCTCTCTCTGAACCATTTATATAAAGCTTGAACTTATATGCACAGAATTCAGAACACACTCCTAATCACTGTGCTGTCACTTGAAAATAAGTACTTAGCCCAAACTATACTGCAAAATGGAAAAACAAAACAAAACCACAGGTGGAGTGTTCCATTAGTGCCATTAGTGTGTCGACTAGCATGAGACTGTCTTCAACAATTATGTATGTGTGTGTTTGTGTGCACGCATGCACTTACGAGAGCTGTAGAAAATCTGTTACATGAAGGCTGACTCTCTCAGCTAAGAGATCCATGAGGTTCAGCCCCTGATCAGTGGACAGCGAACTAAGTATGGACAAAAAGGAGAAGAGGAAAAAAAAAAACAATTAGATAGACCTGTACATTTTCACAAGAAAACGAAGGTGTTGCGAGTGGTAGCCAGGGTGTTGCTAAGGGTTTACAAAATGTTCTATGTAGTTTTTAAAATGTAGCCATGCAGCTAAACTCTCAGAAAACAAATAATACAGAATCTGTCACTTGGGCAGTACCCTTTCTGAAGGTACACCTTTGGGTATTTGAATATTTGTATCTAAAGTGTACATATTAGTACTTAAATGGTACATATCGGTACCCTTTCAAATTACCAGAAACATCTTCTGTACCTTTTTTCTGACAGTGTAGGCAGCAGATTACTGGCGATAACTTAAAATTCACAAGTCTCTGATATTTTGATCTGACTCAGGTCTCTCCTTTACTTTAAGTCTTTACTTTAAGTTGGGTGAAAATCACAAATCCAATTGCTTAAAAGGGTACATACTAGTACATTTCTCCTGCTCGATTTAAGGTATGATTCATGTCTATAGCGTAGGTACACATCATAGTTTTAATATTTAGGGCTACAACAAAGGTTCTCAACCTTGGGATTGAAAAAAATGAACACAATTGTTCTAGGATAAACATGACAAAATCTGCAAAATATAACAATTAATATTTAAAACATGCCTTTCAACACCAGAAGTTATAAAATAGTTAAATATGAGGTCTTTCAGTAATAGATGAGAACATTTACACTTGAACACAGCTCACATGAGGTATATAGAGAGCAGAGAGTGCATAAAAACACATAGGGAATAGGACACAGGTGGCTTGTATGCTTTGATAAATCACCTGTATTTTCCAGCAATGAGGCAAACAATAAGGTGTAAATGGAATCCCTGTGAAGTGTGATGTCTTTATGATATGGCCACGCCAGCCCGAGTTAAAACACACGCACTCACTCACACATCAGAACACGTGCAAACACACACGAAGCGACTTGCACACAAGCCTAAAGAATGATATGCATTTAAATGGAAGCGTATTCACACACATGAGAAAGAAAGTGAGAATTAGAAGATGCTAGAGTGTAGTGCTGGGCGGTATGACCAAAAATTTATATCACGGTATTTTTCAAAATTCAAAAAGTTTCACGGTTTCCAATACACACTTACACACTTTTAAATCTCCTTTTTGAGAATGTGTCTGTGTTTTCAGGTACTCCAAGTTAAATGGGACTGCAGTAAGCTAGCCTCTGTGAGATAAATCAAGTCACTGGAGATGCAGTGGCTGTGGATGCCATCATCTTTCGCTTTGAGAAATGTACACAACCATTTACACACTAACACTAATATACACAGAGAGGACGGGTGAGGGAAACCAAATAAATTGCAATATGGAATGCAGTAACATAAACTGAGTATGAACACTAAATGACAAAAGAAAATGTGACTGAGAGAGTTAAAGACTCCATTATGCATAGAAATCATTGTAACCAAGTAAAACCACAGATGACTCCTTATTACCATGGTTAGAGCAATTTCTATAAAACATACACTGGTCTTGTGATGAAAATGTTGCCTAAAAATGTGCAGAAACTGTAGTTATAACATATGTATAGGGCCATGCTCTGATAAGAGCCCATGTTACACCTCTCTTTTTCTCCTTGCACTGGCTACCGGTTGCGGCTCGAATCAAGTTCAATACATTGATGCTTGCATATAGAACAGCTACAGACTCAGCACCCGCCTACTTCCACTCACTACTACGAATCTACATCCCCTTCAGAAGTCTGAGATCCGCTAGTGAGCGACGCCTCGTGGTACCATCACAGAGAGGCTCAAAATCACTTTCCAGAACATTCTCGTTCACCACTCCTGGTTGGTGGAACGATCTTCCCACCCCTATCCGGAATGCTGAATCCCTGACAATTTTCAAGCGACAGCTGAAAACCCATCTCTTTCGAAGCTACTTGACTTCATCATAAAAAAAACAAAAAAAAACAAAAAAAAAAACAATCTCTCTATTTATTTATTCCTTCTCTTTCTAGCTTGTACTTATTTGAACAATGTCTAAGAACTTGGTATTACAACCACTTCCTGTGTCTGTTTGCCTCTTTAAGAAGAATCGCTTTATGTATCCCCCAATTGTAAGTCGCTTTGGATAAAAGCGTCTGCTAAATGACTAAATGTAAATGTAAATGTGATAAAATACTGGAATATGATACACTGCAAAATCATTTAAAATAAAATTGCCAATGCTACATCAGTGATGACTGATTTTGTGACTGAAGCAAAAAAAGAAAGAAAAAAAAAACAGTATAGTCAATTTTTATTTGTATATTTGTTTGTACTGTATAAATAACAACTTACATATACATTACTGTTCAAATGTTTTGGCTCAGTAAGATTTTTTAATAAATTAATACTTTTATTCAGCAAAGCTGCATTAAATTGGTCAAAAGTGATAATCAAGGCATTTATGATTTTACAAAAGATTTCTATTTCAAGTAAAATCTTTTACACTTTACATTAATTAAAGAATCATGAAAATAATGTATCACAGTATCCACAAAAATATTAAGCAGCACACTGGTTTTCAACTTTGATAATAAGACGAATTGTTTCTTGAGCAGCAAATCATTGTATTAGAATGATTTTTTAATTATTATGTGAAAATTCAGCTTTGCCATCAAAGGAATAAATGACATTTTAAAATATGATAAAATTGAAAAGAGTTATTTTAAATAATAATAAAAATAATATATTTCACAATATTACTGTTTTCACTGTATTTTTTATCAAATAAATGCAGCCTTGCTGAGCATAAGAGACTTCTTTCAAAAGCATACTGTAGATCCATGTGTCCTTCATGAGTGCATACATCTTGTTTCTCATCATGACAGTCTATGTAAGTGTTTCTGTAGAATTTATACTTACTCTTCAGTAATAATGTAGCCAAAATCTCCATCATGTGGACTTGAATATGCTGCAACATTCACTTCCACTCTCACACCCTTCTTTTCCACCTCCTCCTTCTCCATGAAATGTTTTTGTGGCTCTTTTCCTGATTGAACCTCTGGTTCCACTTCCGGAGAACCGTGCATCCACTGTGCTACCTCAGCGTCCTCCATTGGCTCTATATCTAAAGTGTCAGGTTCCATTTTCTTCCTCATCAGGTCCAGTTCTGTTTGCGTTGTCCGGCTCTGGACATTCTCCAAACTAGCCCTCAATGGGCTTCCAGCATTTGGCTGGTCAACGTACCCCAGAAAAGGCTCTTCTGCTTGGGGAGGACACACAGATCCAGGGCCAGAGTTATGATCCAGGAACTCTAGCAGCTGGCTGATGAAACCTTTGTCCTGGAAACAGAAAATTAAACTGGGAATTCTATTGACTATCACAAAAATATGAGTCACATGGCCCTGTGTATTTCCACATATTACCTTATCATCAGATTTAAGGGTAGTATCTTCTGCTTCTGTAAACGTAATTTAAAATCATAGTAAAGATCATGGCTCTTGATTGATCAAAAATTTCTATACTTAAGGATTGTAACTAGGGTTTTAAAACATGTGTAACCAGGAACTAATCAAATATTTGTCTTTGTTAAGGGGTGACTACCTTTATGTGTGCTGTCACCATCTGCTTTCTCCATCTGATGTAACTCTTGACTTGGTTCCCTCTTTGCTTCCACTTCATCCTGTGTGGCTTCTCTACCTTTGACCCCTTCCACTCCATCCACCACCTGCAGGGCCTGGGTGATGACTTTGGAGAGCTTGTCCAGGTCCTTTGGGGTCAAAGTATCCACACTGACGCTCTGACATCCGAGCTGGTTAACCACACCATCAATGAACTTCTCTGAGAGAAAACAGAGGCAAAGATAGAAAAATTATCTGGTATTTTGCAAGTGTACAAACCCCCCCTGCTCTAATTTGTATGACCCCTATTTGATTAAAAAAGGTATAAAACATCACGAAACTGTCAGTGTTTGCGTGCAATTCAATAAATGACCCTAACAGGGTAATTGCTCAGCACATTATGCTTAATTCATCTGACATAAGTATTTGGAGCCAGACTGTGTTTCTCATCTCTACCTCAGTCTCTTTCTGATTAAGGTAAATTTATAATTTAATAATTGTGCTTTTTAAAATTTTGGGGCATGAATTATCATAATGATATCAATGTTTTTTCAGTCACTTCAGACTGATCCTGAACATGGATAATTATAATGCAAAAACTCGTCACAGCCAATATAATATGACCCTGTTTCTCCTTATTAACATAAAAGGTGTTTGATTAAACATAATATGTTAAACATAATATTCTTTATTTGTTTCTCCTGGCTTCTTTTTTAACACACATATAAATATTTATATAACATATACAGTATAACCAGGGGCGCCTTAAGATAACCAGAGGCCCCTGGGCTACAGCGTTACAGTAGGCCCCCCCCTTCCCTAGATAACTTTTTTAAGCTTCCTGACAATTATTTATGTCAAATTTCAGATTCCAGACAGATTTGTTTCCTTGTTGATATGCCAATTAACATTCACAACCCTGTTCTGCGTAAAATGTGAATATAAGTGAATATGCAAATTCATTCTTTGCCAGAAGGTGGCGCTTGTGGAACAGCTACATAAAGTAAACATTATGTTATCACAGGCATTATACGGAGGTAATATGAAAAGATAATGCCATTAAAACTTTCCTGGCCGAAATGTGAGTTTACAGGTATGATTTAAACACCATAAATTACACAGAATATTCATTATTCATCATCAGTAGATCGAAACAACACTTGGCAAGTTGGCATAAATGTGAGCTATTTGGTGACTGCTAACTGCGTTTTTATTTTGAAACGTGCCGTGCTCGCGCTTAATTAATTCAATCATAGCCATTCAAAGTTTAATGATCACATTTAAACAATAGGATGATTCCTATTCTTCCATCCCCAGATTTGAGATTGAGACTCTGAAGCAGCATGTTGGAACACAGTGACTGAATCTAAAACCTTCAGCTGACACAGATTACATCCACGCAAGTCACTGAACTCGCACTGTATGACGTTACAGAAAGTTGTCCGGTCCAGCTCCTTTCACACAGCAGTGTTGTGTTCTTTTTGATCTGCACGTTAACATAAAGACACTCTCGTACTGGGCTTTACTAGCGCATGCATTGTGTATTTCGCTAGTATATCGGTGGAATACTTGGAATATACCAACTATACAAACTGTGTGGGGGAAACTTAAACTGACCCATTCACTATAAACTACAACCAGGGCATCGCTGAAAATGAGTGTGTAAGTTTGTTTACAAAATGCTAGGCCCCTGGGCTTCAGCCCGTTAAAGCCCGTGCATTAATGCGCCCCTGAGTATAACATATATACATATAGAAGAAGAAGGATTAGCTCACCATCTACTGAACTGAGGGCTTCCTTGTAAGCAGGGCTGCTTGCTGAAGATTTGAAAAACAATTTTTCGATTTGGGGCTTTGGAGGTTGCTTGGAAGCTCCTGGCAGTTTTTCTATTTTGGTAGCTGGAGTGCGCTGAAGGCTGAAGTAACGCAGTTTTCCCTGTGTTTGACCTTTACCAGGATCTTGTGCTCTCATGGGCCCAGCTTGATACTGCTGAAGCTCAACGAGAGGTACTCCAGTACGATCCTGCTCATAACCAGTGAAGTATGATCGACCTGGGGGGGGCTGTTCCACAACGGCCTGGAGGTCAGGCTGGCCTTGTAGGAAGGAGATGTGGGGTGAAAGAGGCTTCTCTTTGAGCTGGATTACACCCTTGTGATTACGGGGGCCATCTCCCTTGTACTATGGGAGAAGAATAAATAAATATGTAAATAAATACATAAATAATATACATAATATACATATTGTTTTGTAAAAATATCTTTATCAAAAACTGACCAAAGATGATAATGTTTAAAGAGTTTCAGCCTCATTTTAACATTGTATCAGCCTCCCTCTTTTAGCTCTGCATATTGTTCTGCTCTATTTGAGAGATTATATCAAATAATTATATTCTTCCCACCTTTGCAGAATAGAAGGCCAAGCTGGCTTTAGAACAGCAGGGTGGACTTCACTGAACAAACCAGCACATACACGGCTGGCTCCAAAACACTGCAGGGTACTAATATTCAATAGTGCAGTGAACTTTTCAACTCTCGTGACTGTTAACTTCAAGAACAGTTGTTTGGTGATGGTGTTTTTTAGTACCAAGCAGGTTGCACCTCGGATTACATGTCCCCAGTAGCTATGTTCTTATCTGACAGTTGTCTAATGAAGTGCAGAGCAAGTAGCAATACATGGCTATTTTTGCTAAATCTGACATTCCACAGCATGTGCAGTGCACTTGTTAAAAGTGCATTAAAATAATGCATTTAGTAACTACTATATTATATACACCTTGAAAGCATATCCATGTATGTGTGGTAGTTCTGCCCAGTTGTTTACAGTCTCAAGCTGAAAATATGCCCTTCCAAAAACTACTGATTTCACTTTTAGGGAGAACTGCCATATAGTCACTATATGCATCCAAATACTTCAAGTGATATGTGAGTAAACAGAACTATTCTTTTATATAGTTGTTGGAGACTCACCTTCCAAAGCACTTGCTGCCCTTGAGGACTCTGTTTGAAGGAGGCAACATCAGCAGGAAGGAAACCTTGAAGGTACCTCTGCAGTGTCCTGCTCACTTCTTCTTTCTGAGTCTTCAGCTTCCTGTCCCCATTGGGAATGTTTATAATACAATCCCATGTTTAAAAACAGATAAACAGATTATAGTAGATAAAGTGTCTAGAATACAAACCTGTCTGGATCAGATTATCACTTTACTCTATGGTTCAATTTGTGAACATTAGATACTTTTACAGTATTTATAAGTGACATGACATGTGGCCGTGACATGACATGTGGCCAAGTATGGTGACCCATACTAGGAATTAGTGCTCTGCATTTAACCCATCCAAAGTGCACACACACAGCAGTGAACACACACACACTGTGAACACACACCCG
>NW_015536487.1:921037-931175 GCF_001515605.1 Sinocyclocheilus anshuiensis
TTACAAGTCCGACTCTCTAACCATTAGGCCACGACTTCCCTCAAAGCTTGATTAATTTGAATCTACACATACTAATACACTTTAACATTTCAAGTTGCATAAATCAACACTATTTAATGAATCATGAACAAACAATAATTAACTATGAACAATAGTATATTTATAAATTATCATTAACCTAGATAATTAAACGCTGCACAAATTATTTCAAGACACCAAATGCATAAACTAAATGTTAACGAAAAAAACTTGTGTTACTAAAATGTCTTATCAATAACTGTTACATAAAGATACTAAAACTGAATTAATAAAAGAACTACAACAAAAGTTTCCATAAACACATTATTGTCACGGATGCTAAACATAACATAGGATTTAGGAGCTCACCTGGAATTGCCATTGAAACGAGAAAAGGTGTTTGTAAATCCTTCAAGAGGAACCTTGGGTAGTTGTGAGAGCTCTTTTGAGATTACCTCCTGAGTTGTGTCATCCTGCCAAGTATATCCTATAATAAAGCGGACAGAGAGAACCATAAAGTAACATACATAAACTAACCGGATTATATTCAAAGAAACCCCGCTTACACCTTGAATTGCTGACATTTAAAAAGGCATTACAAAGACCAGACAAGAGAAACTATTTTAAGTCACCATCATGACTGAAGCACACTGCTGCTCTCTATGCCCACAAGCAGAACTTTAAATAACTTGCTGCTGATATTCAAAGTATTCACGTTAATTAGTCCATATCTTTTCATTCAGACTAAAGACTTGCACAGTAATCTGAAGAATTGCATATGCAATCATTCACCTGAATTTAGCATTTTAAAAAATGCTACACTTTAAGGAATGTCAAACTTCTGGTCAACATCAAATCTAATTCTGCATCTCACCAAGAAAAAAAAACAACTAGGAATGAAACAAGACCGGGGCAGGTCAGAATCACAAAGCTTTCTGAATTCCATGGAGGAGAAACATAAATAAAAAAACACCAAACTGATGCATCGAATCCCATCTTGTGCATTCTGAAAACGTGTTCACCCAGCTTCCATGCAAATGTCACCCAATCAGACATACTTGAGATTGTTCACCACACTAAGGGACACAGGTATGCGGTGATTGAACGGATGGATGGGAGGAATGTCATTAACCAGCCACAGATGCAGAGGAACGAATAAAGATCTGAAGAGCATCTCCTTAAGCCCCTGTAGACGTGACCTCATTAGCCTTCCACCAGCCTCCGACATTCAGCCCTGTTAATCTGTTTTCTTGGAAACATGATGGGTGGGGGGCAGACAATGTAAATCTCTTATTTACATATATTGCTAAAAATGGCAGAAGACAGATCGTGGGCTTACAGTGGGGCCTCAGCTCAGCTGGCTTACAATTAAATATCATCTGCCACCATCTGTGGATTCTATACCTCACCAAATAGCATGTTGGGTGAAAGAGAGAAAATGTCATATTAGAGATACTGTGACTTTTTGAGGGATCCGAAGATGTGTGTTAATAATATAACATACAAAACATTTAGGCCCGGTTTCACAGACAGGGCTTAGACTAAGCCAGGATTAGGCCATAGTGCAATTACGACATTTAAGTAATTTTTTATAAACGTGCTTGGGAAAAAAACATTACTGGTGTGCATCTTAAGACAAAACACAGGCACTGATATATTTTAAGATGAGTCAGTGCAAGTTTCTTTCATTTTAGTCTAGGACAAGGCTTAAGACTTA
Source organism: Sinocyclocheilus anshuiensis (assembly GCF_001515605.1). Taxonomy (NCBI): domain Eukaryota; kingdom Metazoa; phylum Chordata; class Actinopteri; order Cypriniformes; family Cyprinidae; genus Sinocyclocheilus; species Sinocyclocheilus anshuiensis. The sequence goes on from NW_015536487.1 coordinate 922,773, forward strand.
TCTGTGAAACCGGGGGATAATCAGTTTTTAAAGATAGAGTTCTTGTCAATTAATTTATCAACAAAGTGTTTGCTATAAGCTTTTCATTTGATGATGAGACAAAAATGAGTATCATGACATAAATGTAATCAAAATGAACAGTTGATGAAAATATGACAAGAGAAGGTGCTAGTCAGAATGTGCATGTCACGTTGTGAATACACTCAATCCATAATGCACTTAATAACTAAAGCATAAAGAGACTGCTGGTTAAATACTGTATTAATTTTAACCTGTACACTCTCAGAGAAAAAAGGTACAAAGGCTGTCACTTGGCAGTATCTTTTAAAAAAGTTAATTTTTGTACTTTTTAGGTATTAATATGTACACTTTAGGTACTGATGCGTACCTTTAAGGTACCAATATGGACCCTTTAGATACAAAGATGTACCTTTTGAATAGGTACCATCCCAGTGACAGCTTTTGTACCTTTTTTTTCTGAGAGTGTATCAACATTTAACATGTTTGAGTATTTGGTTTAATTTTGCACAATTTCAACTAAAATGTTATTTTTATTCACTAAAATTAGTCGCCATTTAAAAACGAACTAAAATGAATGAACATGACCAAACTTAATGGATATTTTCATCCATAACCAAAAATATCTAAAAGAAAAAACCGGCATAAAAATTCAGTTAAGAGAACAGCACAAGAGAAATTGCAAGCACAAGGACAGCTGAGCATTTATGTGTTACGCCAGCATTTACCCTCCATGGAAACACACACACTTACAATGTTGTTATACCTTCCTGTCACCCACGAGCGCTACACCCTTTTGCCTCAGCAAAGGTCCACCTCATTAGGTCTTGGATGGAGCCTAATATAATGTGCTACTACTAATTAGCAGACTGGTCATTGATGTCGCTGCTATCAAAATATGTGAGGGGGTGATGGTGGGGGGTGTCTTCCACGCATCTATTGCTTTTTTTAAGAGAACTCCATTATCTTTAAATATTTAAATCCCTTTTTCAGCAACAGACTTGCCTTCCATTCTTTGTTTTGACTGGCTTTTGGTTGTGCGGGGCAATACGCAAATGGGTGCACAAGTTAATGTGGAACCATCTTCCAATTAGTGAAGCTGACAAACATTGATTTAATTCTGTTCATCATGAATTGCCTAATTTATTGTGATAGTATAATAGCATAAATTAGGCAGGGGGACAGGTGGGCTTTTCCTGGATTATATGGGATTTCCATAGTATCTTCATGAACTAATTAATTTAACTCAGGTGGCACATTCCACAAATACGGTACAGCCTGGTATCCCATTATTTTAACCATTAGAGGCACAAATCAAATTTTTTTTCAGTTGTCATTGTGAGAGCAAGCTGATATGTTTGCAATACTGTTATCTAGAATAAAATTAATTCAGCATTAAAAGTAGCTCATTTCAAATGCATTAAAAGGTGGTACTGCCAATATATTATACTGTAGCAATATATATATATGATTTTATACATGCTTTTGCCATAAAAACAATTAACAATTACATAACGATCGTTCATTTTTAGATTATCTTTTGCAAATGTTGGATATCCGGTTTCCATTCAGCCCTTAATTTTTAGCGCCATCTTATATTGACAATCAAGGATCTGAGATCTAATATTCCTTTTCTAAATATGATGAAAGGTCATCGAAACCTCCTTTGCCTCCTACGCACAACACACAAGCCCGATCTACTGCAAAAGCCATCACCATTGGCCAGAAAATGGCAAAAACAGAAAACACTGCAGCAATGTGTGTTAGTCAAGCATCTGTTTAGAACAGCATTTAGGAATTCCTCAAGAGAGGGCTTCTGGACAGATTAATACTGTCTGGCTGTCTTGAGTTAAGCCCATGCAAAATGATGTGAACTTTGCTGCAGAGTAACAGATGCAGAAAGATGGAGAAATAATATGATATTCATAAGCCCTCTATAGAAAAGAGAATCACAGAGAGCTCTGTAGAAACTGTTGACATTTACTGTACTGAAAAGGACTTTTGAAGAAAGAAAATACATACAATTCCCCGAAACTAAATGCAAGTAACAAAATGTGACTCAAATGTAACTCAAATGTTTTGTAAATATGCAAAAAGACAATAAAAAAAAAAACATGTCCAAGGACACATGCGCTTCTGCTCTGTTAAAGCACTGATTGCAATAATTGCCAACAATTTATTTTGGAATTACAGTGTAATAGCCCTGTTTTGTAATGCAGGTTTGATCAGCCCTTCTGACAGTTCACTTTGAGTGTGCAAAGAAGAAATCTAAGTAAAATTTAGGACTCATTATTGAGCATGTTGGAGGGCTTACACACAGGCTAACAGGTACCAATCAAATGTGTTTTTCACAGCCTGATCTGTCAGATATAGTGCTTCTCTCACACTATCAAATAAACAACACATATATACATTTGTAGCACACCCAAGATTGTTTGGCAGAGTATAGCATTTTCCCAGCATGCATTGTGGCTGCTGAAATCTAATTTGTTGCCTTTTATTGCTGTTGAATTGTACTGTATTGTTATGCATTTGTGTTCTCCTGTTTATTTGTGTTTTCATGTTATTTGTTATGCCACTTGCAAGTTTTATACCAATGTTTTTGTCCTACTGCTAGTTACCATAGTTGCACAGAATGTGCCAGTTCATTATTTGTCTTGTCATGTCTTTCACTTTTAGTTCAAGCTTAAATACGTTTGTATGTGAAATAAATGATGTTAAAATCTGAGCTCCACATAACTGTATTTATTATCAACCTACAGCTCACCACAGCATCTAATATGCTGAAAACAAACTGACCATCTAGTTATTATGGTACTATTATATTCTGCACATTACTGTGGAAAGATATTTCAAGAATCAGAAGCAAATTAATTCCCAGGAGTTTTTGAACATCTCACCTGCATGGTTTTAAGAGGTATTCGTCAAAAATGTAGTGCACTATTGTGGCCAGTGTCCCCTGCTCTCCTTCTTTCTGTCTTTCTCACTCTTGCTCGCCTGTGTCTCGTCTCTTGTGGGCCATGAGAGTAAGTAGCTCTAATGCACGTCAAGGTGAATCACTTTGCTTCGCTGAGCTTCTATCTGAACATGGAGTTTCTACCTGTATGATGGTAAGGCCAGAGGTCATTGGAAAGCCTGGAGGGCCTTGTTACACATCTATAAACTTCTCATGGCACCAGTGTCTCTTCATAAGCCTTGTGTTTTGTTACCTGTACCCCACACCAGAACCTACATAATCAGGTACACTATATACATCTAATGAACAAATTTGTATATTTGCAACTATTTTGGAAAATAAACAGTCACTAATTGTTGAATGTACCTGATGTCACGTCACAGCAAAATATATGAGGGAAAAAAGATATTTGGAGATGGAGTAACTGTAATTTAGAAAATGTACAATATTATCTAGTGTGGAACAGAACACAGGAATGTTGAGACACATTTTTCAAAGATCTATTACATTGGCACTGCATCTTAAAAATGTGACGCTCATGGTGTAAGATGTGACTAAGACTAAATAGCCAAAGATGTCTGTCTTCATTTTTGCAGTATAAAAATGGTGCAGATGGAACACAACAAGATATTCTTTGAAATAAATAAATAAATACATACATACAGCCCAAAATCTACCTCAGAAAGACTACAAAATGGATTGTTATGGACCGTTATAGGCCGGTAATACACCTCAAATCAAGCAATATATTGACTTCAAAAGCATAATTTTGGTCTTCCTTAATAATATAATACTTTTAAATTACACTATTGTTCAAAAGTTTGGAGTTGACATGATTTTCTCTTATGCTCATCAAGGTTGCATTTATTATTTAATCGACAAAAACAACACACACAGTAAAACAGTAATATTGTGAAATATTATTACAATTTAAATTACTTGTTTTTCTATATATTTAAATTCCTGTAAAGGCAAATCTGATTTTTTTTAATTTTTTTTAGCAGCCATTACTCCAGTTTTCAGTGTCGCAATAAACATAATTTGTTGTGCTGCTTAATATTTTGTGGAAACATTCAGGATTCTTTGATAAATAGGAAGTTCAAAGGAACAACATTTATTTGAAATTGTTAGTACCATTATAAATGTATTTACTATCATTTTTGATCAATTTAATGTTCTCCTGCGAAATAAAAGTATTAATTTATTAGAAAAAAAATAGTAATAATAAATAAATAAATGACCCCTTACTTACCCCTAAACCTAAGTACAGTAGTGTACACTCACTGATCTGTGTGCTTTTATTGGCAAACAAGCCAATAATTGTGATTCATACAATTAATTAAATCAAATTTTACTGAAAGCTGACTGACAGTAAAACATCACTGGCTTTGAGCCTGGCAAACAGCATGAGAAACATTATGCATGACGTAACTTAGACATCCAGCTGAGTATTGTTTTTAAAGAACAAATAACTTTAAATTATTTCAGAGAATCAGTTCTGAGGTATTTCAGCTGTCCATTATAAGTGACCTCACTTTAGAGACAAGCCATTAAATCCGTCTTAATTCCCCCCCTTTCTCACTCTCCCTTCCAGCTGCTCCTTACCAAACTGTCTGTCTATCACCTCCTATCTGTCCCTCTCTATTCATTAATAGCCTTCTACTCTAAAAGACATCTGTAACTTCCCATTATCCCTAGACACACTGACCACAGTTGAAGATCAAAGGGATGGCACGATGCATTATGAGCGGGCTGTAATGTACAAATCCAGGAGCAGGGAAATCTGAAAAACATCTAAAGACAATGGCAAGAAATATGGGGCAGCTCACAGCAAGAGAGGGCTGTCAGTTTGCATAATAGACCCGTATGACAAAGAGAGAGCATTCTGGCCGTTCAGTCAATGGCATCGATCTAATGACATTGTGCAGGGTGTGCGACGGCGGCTTCACAAATTGCGTGATTTCTACAGCTACTCTAAACGCGTGATAAAGCGAATTGTGAGTCGATGGCATTGATGTTCTCTACATCTATCTGCCTATCTCACTCTGCTGTGAAGAGGAATGTGGAAGGATGTTGGTCTGCTGAAGGGTTCTGTAAGAATTAAAAAGAGTGTGTGAATGTGATGGTTGCAAGGCAGATGTGATCAGATGCGTGTATAAAAAAGGGGTGTGTGTATAAAAATGTCACACAGACACACACAAACCCAGGGCAAACGGACAAGAAAACAAGATAAGATAACTGCAAACATTTAATGGTTCACACATTTGTCATCTGTCTGCTGAATTGGGCACAAATTCATGGACGGAAGCACACAAACAACACACATGCGCACAACACACAGCCGTTCGAACACACACAGACGCACACAAGGGAATATCTAAAGACGTCTGAGATCTCCCTTGAAAAAGCGCTCTGAAATTAAAATAAAAACACTGCAACACAGCATGTCAATCAAAAGCCGAGGTTTCAGACACCATCTGCATCCAAAAATTTAAAAAAAGGAGAGCGAGAGAGAGAGAGAGAGAGAGAGAGAGAGAGAGGAAGCTGAAAACAGCCTCTCATCCTCCTGATCCCTCTCTCTTTATTTGGCTTGGGTAATTGGAGTAAGTCGGCCATCTCTCTGGCTCTCTAATATTCATTACCATGTTGGTAATTTACCCAAAGACGGTTGCGTGCCTTCCACGCTTTTCAACTCTCATTTATGGCTGTTTGAAAAGATCAAGCTGGGAGCAAGCCTCTGCAGCCTATTAAAGGCTCAGATCCTTCACCGAGACAGACAGGATGGAGCATGCTGCCCCCAAATGGCTATGCTGGAGACTGACAACAATAAGCCCTATGTTCTGATTGGTGTCAGAAAACATGCTTTGAATATACACTGCAGTGCAAAAGCAGAGCCAACGTGAGCAGTTCTTATTTACATCCTACTAAATAACATTATGACAAAGAGAGGTTAAATAAGACCCCTGTACTACTGACTTATAACAGCTACAGTTATGAAGGAAGGTCTTAAAAAGATAGTTCACCCAAAAATAAAAATTCTATCATTTACCCACCCTCATGTTGTTCCAAACATGGCTGACTTACTATAAAAGAAGATATTATAAGAAATGTTTCTTGTTCATACAATGAAATTCATTGGCGTCAAATGTCATTTTAGACCCCAGTGTCCTTCAAAATATCTACTTTTTTGTTTTGCAGAAGAAAGTAATTCAAACAGGTTTGTAATGACATGAGGGTCGGTGAACAATTACAGAATCAACCATCCCTTTTAGACCTTCCTCAATAACCATAACAGTAATAATACAGTTCTAGGGGTCTTATTTCACCTTGCTTTGTCATAATGTTCATTTTTTATTTTAGGGTGAACTACTCCTCTAAGTCGTATTACAACAAATCTATTTCCTCTCAAATGGTTAGTAAATTGCATTATTACAGCTAAATGAATGTGACTCATTGGATAAAACCAATGTTTGTACCCCCTGAATTAAATCTGAATGCTTTGAAATCCTAATACAGATGACTGATTTAAAAATGATATATTATAGGGTTAGTATAATTTGTATGTTACATGTACAGTTCGAAAAAGCTTAAAGGAAATAGTTTGTAATCATTTAAACAGTGTGAACCCTGTGTATCAAAATCACTTCAATTTTACTAATTAGCTTTTCATATAAAGTGGCTTTAAGTTTTTGATGAAACCCCATTCTAGCAAAACTGCAACACACTGAACAGACGTCTAACACAGAGAGTACCCAGAGTTTGTTGTACAAGTGCAAGTATCTTAAGTCAGATCTACAGATCAGACATGTTCAAACAATATGTTCAGCTTGAACAGATTAAGACTCACATCTCTGCAGAAGTTCTCCTCTATCAGTGATAGTACATTCAGTCCAGCCCTGCTAACACAGTGTATCATTGAGAAACCTTTCTGTCACGAAAGCCCTCAGATGTCCAATTCCATGCCCCTGAGCAGTGGATGAGTGCTCAGTCTCATCCTTTCATCCCACTCTCTTTCATCTGTCCATGTGACAGACAGCAACATTGTGCCACAAAAGATGAGCGCACGTTTGGCTGTGTGTCAGCTTTGACTTGAGATGATGAGCTCTGGAACTGATTGTGACACGGTTCTGCCAAGGATAAAACTTACTAGTTAAGTACATTGACGAAACCAGAAACTGCTGTCAGTGAAGTTTTGATGATGTTTTTTAATCTGTTACTCACTGATCTTAGGTTTCACAAAAGTTTGGCCAGCGTTTAATCATGTCAACAAGGTGCACAGCAATCAAGGTCAATATAGCTAAAATAGCCAGTGAATTCATTTACCTGACACTACTATCTTACGACTAAGTAACACATCATAGTGATTCTGATTCAGCCAATGAAGATAGTATCATAAATGCTGTAATACAACAAAACTTCAATAGAAAGGTACAACCTATCACAGAGATGTAGGTGCCACAAAACAATAGTGAAACAATAAATATTTAATTTATCATTCAAAAATTTGGAGTTGTTAAGATTTTTGAAAGAAGTCTCCTGTGCACACCAACGCTACATTTATTTGATCAAAATATAGCAACAGCAGTATGACTGTGAAATATTACAATTTCAAAAAAAAAATTCTATTTTAATATATTTTAAAATGTAATTTATTCATGTTATAGCAAAGTTGAGCAGCTATTACTCCAGTCTTCAATGTCACATGATCCTTCAGAAATCATTCAAATATGCTGATTTGCTGCTCAAGAAACATTTTGCATTATTATCATCAGTAAAACAACCATGCTGCTTAATATTGTTTGTCAAAACCATGTACATTTTGTTCCTAGAATCTTTAATGAATAGAAAGTTCAGAACAGCATTTATCTTTTGTAACAATGTAAAAGTCTGTACTGTCACTTTCAATCAATTTAATGCATCCTTTCTTAATAAATTCATTCATTTCTTTAAGAAAAAATAAAATCTTACTGACCCCAAACTTTTGAATGGTAATGTGAGTATTTAGAAGAGAATTAAGATAACTAATAGACATACAGTACGTTTCCATGTACTTCATGGCTTTGCTGCAGTAAGTAGGTAAAAGGGCAAAAGAGTTACAGGAACACTGACAGGTAAATAAGTATCAGTAAATAATAGGGATGCGCCGATCCGATATTCATATCGGGTATCGGCTCCGATAGTGCCATTTTTCTCGGATCGGGTATCAGAGAGAGCCGATCCAAATCCGAGAATTGTTTTGTTTTTTTTGTTTGTTTTTTTTTCTCGATTGTGCGAATTATTCTGTGTTACTTCTGAAGCCATACGATAGCTTAATGTGAGCTACATATGAATATTTAAGTCCTTACATTAAAGTTCACACAAACTCTTTTCTCCGCTGTGGCTGTCAGTCATTCGTTCAGCCTTTAAACCCTGGTCGCGTTCGGTTACAG
>NW_015536487.1:931681-963897 GCF_001515605.1 Sinocyclocheilus anshuiensis
GGCGAGTAAACAAAAAAATATACTAGCCAATGGCGATTCAATTGCCAAGGTGTCCGTTGAGGGTTGACTGTATAAAACCAGTTCGTGCTGCACTGTATTTGTTTTGTACTATCGTATCTATCATATGTTGTTGCCTTATTAAAAAATATGCTAGAGCATCCCTAGTAAATAATCAGTTAAAGTGAGATGACAAGTCAACAGGCTAATGTCAGATCTAAAGAAGGTAACAGACTGAAAGCTAAAGCAACTGACAGCTGATAAGAAGTGAATAATTAACAGTCAGGGAAGTTGGTAAACAAAGAGATGTGTAATTAGAAAAACAGACAATGGACTTGTGAATACATAAACAATAATTTCCACAGTGAAACGTATCTTATACTGTGGAAAGAAGAAAACAATTAAATGTGATGCGTTAACGTGATAAACAAGTGCACAAGAGTGCTGTGCACACAAAGAGATGCGATACCTCGGTGGGCCAGCTTCTGAAGAATGTTCCTCAAATGCTGCACAGCTGCTGCAGACACATCGTAAGTGTGGATAAGTGAACCTGAATATCTCTGACATCGACCAAACACCCCATCTGCAAAATAAATACACAGACAACTTTTACAACCAAATCCTGTATGATATTATGATTATAAAAAAAATTATTTTATGTATGCCATGTCAGCAGCAAGATCTTCATGGCAAGAACAAAATGGATAACAAAAATCATACAATTAACAAAAAGCTATATAAGACATTTAAAATTCATAATACAAAAATTCTAAAAAAAAACAAACAAAAAAAAACATTAAGGTGATACTTTTTAAATACACAAGTTTAACATATTTCTGAATAAAAATGTTGTCTATTTACATTAAAATATATTTTTACTATTATACCCCGATGTATGAACAGTATTCACACAAACCACCCTAATAAAATACTTCAAGTTCATGTTGTGCAAATATCAAATAATCAAACATGGCAATAATTCCATCAGGATCACAGTATATGATTTATTGAGGCAAATAATATTTTGTATCAGGTAAACAGCTTCCTGCTCTTTAAATTAGCAAGAAACCATATAATAGTATGATTTTTAAATGTTGTGTGTACAGCACAACATTTGATTGAGCAAAAAAAGTATTTTTAAATGTATAAGTGTTGTTCCTCTAGATCATGATAATGACCATTATAACAGAAAACCTGCTGAAGGAAAAAGCACAACTGTATGTGTCTACTGGCCATCAGTTTATTTTGTGAGGCTGAAGTTTCTGCTTGGGGTCATAATAGCCACAGGGGTTTATGGTATTTTCTTTCTTTCTTTCTTTTTGACACTTTCAAGATAAGCACACAGGTCATCAGGAAACGCACCTATATAGAGACACACACACACACATTATCTGGCCCCTTGTTTATCTCCCCATCACCAGGGACCCAGTGCCACTCAATAGTCCGTTGCTAGGCAACCCAAACCATGGCTCAGATTGGCTTCATAATTCAATGGCTATCTGGGCGAACATGGAGGATTCAGGGTATAGCAGCGGACCTCACGAGGAATACTAATGACCACAAGTGTTCCTCCACCGTGTAAGAGCAGTTTTCATCTCCACCACGACGGTATGTGATGGGATCTGTCAGACTAATGTTGTATGATAAGGCATAAACGGTCAATATAATTAGCCTTATTGTTTCATCGTAAATAATTCTGTCATTGTAAGCGCCAAACTGGCTCACTTTATATATTTAGGGAAACAAGCAGCTCTTTGGCAGAATTGTATTCTAATATGTGAACATGAGCATGTTTGAACACAGTAGGGGAGAATGAGAGAGAATAAGTGCAATAAAAAAGAATTCAATGCAATGAGAGGAAGCAACTGACCCTTCGCAGGGTTTGACTGAAAGGCGATCTGACCAATCATAATGCCAAATCCGCCATTTTGTCCAACAAACAAACCAGACAGGAGAGTAGATTAACTTTGGTGGACTTAAACTTTAAAAAATGTGTGTACTGACCAATTCGGTGTTTGCAAACAGTGATGATGTTGATTTGTGGGCGGAGCCTATCTAGTGGCAGAAAATGACCATTTTCAAGTAGCAGTCTATGGAAGCCATGGAATAAAAGAATAAAAAAAAGGTACATTTGAGTTTATATTTCAAAATTCTGACTTTATTCTCGCAATTCTGAGATTACATCTCACAGGTCTAATAAGGAAAAACAACTCGTCATTCTCTCTTTTCCCCTCGGCTCAGAATCATGAGTTTATATCCCCGACTTCTGGCTTTTTTTGACAGAATTGACAAACTCGCTATTGTTGAGTTAAATTGAGTAATAAAGTCTGAACTAGAAGATATAAACATGCATTTGCAAGAAAAAAGTCAGAATTGTGAGATAAAACAGGTAAATGTTATGTAAAATGTTAATAGTAATAGGGGTAAATAGTATTTTATGCTGTAACTGTAGGGCTAATACAATATATCCCCTATGAACAGCAAATGTGAATATTTATTTTATTTTTTTTATTTATGTTTAGTAAATATGAAAAGACGATCGGTTCACGTGCCACTTGAACTGAGGCGCTACAGTGATCTGTCATGACACAATAAAGATCCACAAAACGTTATTTATTGTTTGAATTTCTTTAAAAAATGACAAAATTTGAAAGCTAAGACTTCACACCAGAAGTAACCTGCTCTGTCTCGTCTGTCAGCAAGTTGTCAGTTTCCTCTTTGCTCCGCGATGTATTTTTCACTGCATGAGAACATGATGTGTGGCATGAGAGCTCCATGGCTTGTCAGATATAGCAACAGTAACTAAGGGGGGCAGGTCTTTACGAAGGGTCAATTAAGAGAATACGAACTGAAAATGAGACAACAAAAACAGCATACACAGACTAAACATCCTACTCCTTTTAATACTCATCACATTTAATTGTTCTCCTTTTAACTTGAAACCTGCAATGTCCAAACTTTTTTACATGCACAGCAGACACATGTCATAACCACCAGTAAACAGACCCTTTTCACTGCCTCCTTGCGGTTTCCATAGCAACCTCCCTCACTGTCGGCTGCCTTTTTTTTCCAGCCGTCTCCGGAATAATCACACTCTAATTACAGTCATCGCACTCAAATATAGACTCGGCTACGTTTTTTTTCTATCCCACGATTCCTCGAGCTCTACACTGTACAGTACAACCATAAAACAGAGCCTCAGGGAAATAGAGTGAGTGGAAATATAAAATCTATCAGAATTATCAAACATGATACATTTGCTTCCCACTTGGTGGTAAATGATATGCCTCTAGAACTCTGCACTTTGCCACTCATTTGCAAAATGCTCTTTATACTAGCTACGATAAGCTTAATAACAGCTCTGAGAGCTCTGGTGGGTCCGTCGTCAAGAAAATCCTGGACAGCTCCATGATCGGTATTGTGGCTATTATTTCCTCTGATAGATCAGAACTGAAGTGAAAATGGAGAATATAGATTGACATTTCACAACATTTGACCTATTTACAGAAGGTCTGGATCTCTCAAACTGCCTCTGTCACAGTGAAACAAGCTGACAAATGGTTTCAAGCATGTGATACTCTAACCTTACAGGCAAATCAATTATATTAAAATGAGCATTTTTACAAACAACGAAAATGACTGTATTAAATATTTCAAAGAAACAAATGATTATTTTAAACAAAAATGTAAACTTCTAATAGTAATCAGATTGTTAGAATTATGCCATAACCAAACCAATAAGCATTATAAATACTTCACAATTATTGGTCAACACTCTTGTCACTCTGATTATATTGAGCTAATATTATATGAAAATGTCTATTTGTCTCACTCATAGTGCCACCACCTTAATGTGCTGTAATTCTTGTGATATACCACAAGGAGGAGACTTAACAAGCAAAAAGTGTGACTGATACACTCCTTTTCTGAGATCACAGAACAGCCTTCCTGTGGGAAATGAATGTGTTAAATATATTCATGGTCTATAGTAGTAGCAGATACTGTCTAAATCTGTCATTAGGGATGATTGCTCAAATTCTAGATGTTTTTTATTTTAATTGTTTTGTTGTTTTATGTGTTAATATAATGTAGCTCCACCGAAGAGAATGACTACATCATTCAAATCAATTATTTTAATTACATTCTAAAAATAGTTCAGTAAAACACAATTCTTACTAAGACAAGAAGCCAGTAGATATTGGCTTTGACTGATGGATCTGAAATCAATATGCACAGCCAAATAAAACAGAGTACTATTTTAAGCAAATGACACTACTGCACAGACTGAGAGCATTAGGATTGTAATAAGAAAGCAGACCGCATTTCAAATCATTTGCTGAAACTACTGAACTGAAACAAACAGTAGGAAAAAAAATGCAAATACAGAGTAACTATACTATGTGACACTTCTGTGCAGTACAGTACAAACAAAAATTAATAAAATAAATCTAGTCTGCCAGTGCATTTGGCAAAGACAGAAGGGAGAAAAATGAGACGTTAAACTTGTGTCTCATATCTAAGATGTTCTCTTTTTTGAGGAACTGGCATTAAAAGCAAATTGTGGATGCCAGACTTGCTATGTGGTTTTCTTTTCTCATCTCTTTTGTTTCCCCATGAGTAAACAGATATAAAGCACTTCTTCTAGGAAGCGACAAGACAATATTACAGCACAAAGTGTGTTTAACCTTGTCTTTCCCTGTCCAGTCAGTTGAGGTCACTGGATCTGCTTTACTCTTTAATGCAAACTATAAAACAATTGAAATGTCTCCTGTCCCTTCTCTCAGGTTATGAATCCTAACCCATCACATTAAACCCACATTTAACCGAGCTGCCGTCAGAGATGGTGAGGACCTGAAACGAATTGCTGTAATATAGCCAAATATTCACAAATAACAATAACTCACAATTTCCTCCTCAATGGCTGTTTCAACAAGAGAGCAGGTCATGAGGATGCAAACGGAGCTCTTGGGAATGAGGCAGTGAAGCACGTCTCCCATTGGCAATGCTGAGGCAATTATGTTAATCGATGAAACAAGTGAAACACGATGTTGCAACCAAATCGATAGTAATTCTGATTTTCGCTCTTTTTCCTGAATTTTTTTCCCGGTCTGCTGGTCAGTCGAGACCTTGGTGTACAAGTCATGAGATGGGCAGATAATGACAGAACAGGAGGCTGTGGTCGTATGTGAGACAACAGCCACAATGAACAACAGAGAGCTTCAAATTTATTCAGATACCCAGTCAGCTGTTCAAAGACGTTAAAACCATTACTATAATGAGTCTCAGACAGACCACACGGATCGCCGCAGAAAATCGATTCCACAGTGCAGAGTGAACCACAGAGTGATACTAATGAAGATAAAGAACAGCCGGTGCCACAGAAAAGGAGTCCATTTTTGCAGCATTAAGAACCACAAATTCAGTAGATTATCTGGATATGTTGAGGCCTTTGTTCATTGAGGCAATTAGTTCATTTGCAGATCTAACTGAAAGTTAAGCAAATACAGCAGTGTAATTGTTACCAAGACATTACGTACTGTACCTTATAACCCAAGGCAATATTATTATGGTCAACTGATATGTATTTCTGGTAACACTTTAGTATTGGGACCAATTCTTACTATTAACTAGTTACTTATTAGCATGCCTATTATTAACATACTGGCTGATATTTAGTACTTATAAAGCACATATTCTGCATGACCATATTCTACACCCCTAATCCTACCCAATACCTAAACTTAACAACTATCTTACTAATTATTAATTAGCAGCAAATTAGATGTTTATATATTAGATATATTTTCATATGAATCATATTTTCTCAAATAAACATCAGGAAATGCTAATTTTACATCACTACACATAAGTTTAAACAGAACAAAGACAGAAAGAAAGGGAGCTCATGTGTATCTGTGCCCATGTGCTAGCATTTTCCGTCCCACTTCTGATATTTAACAAATAAACAGAAAAGCAGATGTTTGAATGCTGAATCTTACTAAAATATATCACCTTGGCTATATATCAGTTGGCCGTTACAATATTCCATTAATTGAAATAAAAATACAAAAACAAATTAATGCTTGTTTCATGACAGATTCAATCTTTTTTAAATAGTAAAAGTAAGTGGGCATCTCAAAGAGGAATGCAATCTGCAATGAAGGGTGTATAAGGTGGTGCTGGTGTTACTTTTTTATGAAGCGGTTTTTCAGAGATATTCAATATGAAAGACAAAATCTCTGTTACTCAACCTAAGACCAAAGGAACAAAATATAGCATATTACCTACAGGTTCCTTCTAATGATAGGATCCAAAGGTCCTTTGCCTTTTGCTGACTAAATACATCTCTGTTCAGGCAGTATAATGTCACCATAATGATTACAATTTCATATCACCTGCATCACAGTGCAGAATACAATATGTGGTTTAATTTTTCAGGCAGTTGTTCCCTTTCTGTTTCTTTTGTTATTCCATTTCTGCATTCTTGCAACTGAGCAAGTTGCAGTTTTAAAATAGATATGACACCTTATGAGTACTTCTTTTCACACATTAGAGAGCTTAGGTTACAATAAAGCAAGCAAATAACACCAAAATAACCATTTCATAAAAACAACAAGCCTGGCTTCTTGTTTTGAATAGAACAAAAAACACAGAACCATGATTAAAACTTTAAACCATGTTTTGCACAGAGAATAAAAAAACATGGTGAAACTTCATTGTTAATTTTTATCCATTTATCCATCAACTCATAACTCCAGGAGGAATTCCAAATCACTTCTCATAGTCCTTTAAAAAATGTATATACATAAACCTTATTTTCAAATGAGTTTAAAATATTTAGTACACTTTTTCAATTTTCAAGGCCACAGAGAAAACAGTGTTGGAAGCTTTTTCACGATCGCAATATCCTGGCCTTCAAGCAATTATGCTTCCAATACCATAGAAGTTGGTATAATGACAGGAAGCAAGGTTTTAATGATGAAGTTCAGAGTATAGAAAATGTCAAGCGGTTTGGCACTAGTCAGTCAGTGAAAACACACATACATACAGCTCCTGTCCAAACAGAAAAGGTTCGATTGTCTAAGCGAATAATGACTTGCACTCTGATCTTGAATATACTGAGTGTCCTGTGTAAGCTTGTAGTTAGTCTGCTAGACATTTTATATCTCTTTTTTGAATGCTCAATTGTCTCTGAGAAGAATGGTCTAATTGGTCGAGGCCTCGAGGGACTAATTGGCAGCTTTCCTGCGAGTTTGTATATTTTCTAAAAACCTTGGGCACCCACAGTCAAGCCATCAGTCACTTACCCTTTACAGAGACAGGTTTACATTGTTCGACTCTTAGCTATTTAATGGCATAAGTAAATAATGGCCTCTGTGAATGTCCCTTGAATTGTCCTGTTAGTTAGAATATTCCTGTATTCTTCCTTTAAAGAATTTCACTTGTCAACCTCTTCCTTTGAGAAAAGCTTTTTCATAACTGTGCATGCCAGAAATGTTGCAGTTGACAGGGAGTTAGTGAAATAAGGGCAATTAAAATTTCCAACACATACTGTAGCATGTCCTCAAACACATTGGTGGAAATACAAATTATGTCATATCACACTGTATGTATCTGATATTACTTTTTAACATTAACATCCTAATATGATTCCCCTTGATGCTAAAATGTTTTCAAATACTGTACTCTACTTTATGGATGATCTGAGTGTGTAATTATCATTCAGTGGAGGACAGATCACAGAGGATCAATAGCTGGCAGCTCAACAAGAACAAATAAATCAAAACTGAAATGCTCTTAAAAGAATGTGTTTAGGCTAATTTTTCTGGCATTTTTCCAGCATTATTGGGGATCTGAACTGACGTGCCATAAATAACTGCTGTGTTATCTGGAAGCCAGTTCATGTGCATATTGTGGTATTTGTTGAATGTTGGGGAAAGTAAAGATTAATACTAACAGTTGCTGGCTCATAAATTGCAACATATTTTCTGTCTTTTTGTGCACAAACTCACTTTTTAAAGTACTGTAAAAATACAGCATATCTAAAAAGAAGCACTAACTGCTCTGACAGCAACAATTTCACATGAATTAAACTGTTACTGAATAAAGCTTTTATTGATGTCCACACAATGATTTCAGAGTTCAAGTCCTTGATAATCACATATTTATCCAATTGTGTTTTATCACAGGCACATCCACAGTTACTTAGAAACTAGTCAACACTGGTGTAATCTTCTATCTCAAATGTGATTCAAGCATACAGTAGAAGAACACGATGTGACAATAAAATACACCCACTCACATACTGCCTGGTGCTCTTAAACACTTCCTAGTCTCACAGAGCCAGACTTTTGACTACCGGTGTAAAGTCTGGTCCTCTTCACAGCTTATTCTAGCCAAGAACCACCCACTAAAGATGAGAACAAACCATCTGACTGTTATAACAGGCAAATAATCAGAGCTGGTTTCATTTTCACATGATATTTAGGGAAAGGTGAATCTGAATCTGATTAAAATCACAATAATAGACTGGCAAGCACAAGCGGTTGATGATAGCACAGCAGTCTCCGTGAATGTCTGACACGGCCAAAGAAATTAGCAAGAAATCTACAGTATATAGTGTGAAAGCACTGATTACTCAGTGGACAGTGACTTACAGTTCTAGATTATTTGCTAATAAATACCTACTAAATAAAACTTCTGCCACTCCAATGTGATTTGTTCCTTCTCAGAAGTGCTCAATCTAGCCCCCAATACCTTGTAAACACAGCAGTCAAATAACTTGTGTTTCTGAGAAAGCTCCTCTATTCTGTGTGTACAATATGCATCTGTCAGTTCATAGCACTTCCTATCACCACCAACACTAGATGCTTATTTTAAGCATCTACGTAGTATGTTCCCTGACACCCACATACACCTTAAAGAGGAAGTTCTTCCAAACATCATCATGCCGTTGTAAATCATAATCATTTGTAAGACTAGCCTTCATCTTCAAAAACAGAAGTGAAGATATTTTTAATGAAGTCCTAAGGGATTTCTGACCCTCCATTGACCCAAAACTTAGACACTTCAAAAGGTTCATTAAGAGAGCATAAAAGCTACCCATATACTGTAAATCAAGTTGTTGTCTTCTGAAGAGACATTATCATATTTATCGTTATGATAAAAAGATTGAATTAAAAAAATAATGTTTGTGTTTTTTTTGCTTTTTTAACATAAAAACATAGATCATTGCATATGTATAAAGCACATCTAATATGGTAAATGGAATCTTAACCATTATTGCGTGACACATTTTATTTGTGTTTTTCGAAGCTGAACTAAAGTCTTATGGGTTACACATTTAAAGTTTTGGGGAAAATAACACTTTAAGGGCTCAATGACAAACTACAGAGAATAAAAAGCACTGAATCAGTCCAAATTTTGTTCATGTACTGTCTATTAACTGAATTCTCAGACTGTTCCACCTCGTTCTGAATGATTACTGGTCTTAACGGTCCTCTAGAGCGCCATGTTTTCTCCACCAACTCGTGTCTTTCTGTTCAGCTGCAGGCTGTTCTCACTCATGCCAAAATACTCGGTCCACCACCAGCTTCCTGTCTCCTGACTGCTCTGCATTGTCAACGGAGAATTCTTCTTTGAATGTCTGCAGGTGGCATGAGCAGGTGTTGTACTGTTACATCTACTGTGTAGAAATTGAACAGGAACTGAGACAGGACAATTCCCTGTAGTGCCACAATATTACATGACAGTAAGGTAGTGCAGGATCACCCACCGGGGGTGATTCCCATACTAATCTAGCCTCACAGTAGGGCTGCACAATTAATCGAATTTCTAATCGCGATTACAATTATGGATGCCACAATTATGTAATCATTCAAAGCGGCAATTAATCGTTCAAAGTCCACTTATGTTATTCTGTGTGCTTAAGATGCTTTGTTTTCTTTCTACATGTTATCTTAAGGGGTTTTCCATTGTTTTAATTTGAGTTTTAGTATAACACTATAATATCATTCATATTTTTTATTTTTTTTTATAATTTAAAGAAGAAACCAATCCGATGTTTAGTTGACATTTGAGGCTTAATACTATAGAAAAGCACTAAAAGTTTTTCAGTTAGTGTTTTCAGCTTGTTGATTTTCATATAAAAATACAGCATGCAGTTGCATCAAACAATGGTATAAAGATCATTCAATGTAAATTGTGATAATCGTAATTAATAATCGCAATTACAATTTCAAGGCAATAATCAACAATTATGATTTTTGTCATAATCATGCAGCCCTACCTCACAGGGTGCTGAAGAGGTAGTGGAGGGACTGACGGGGTCTCACAAGAAAGGTAAAAATACTTTTTGCTATCACACTAGAGGTAACAATGAAAAGAAAAAGATGTTTATGAAAATGCAACTCGTTACCCTGTCCACATTCTCTCGCATTATCAGATTATGGGCCTGTTTGTAGCCACTGATTACCTTCATTCTGCTCCTGGTAAGATGAGGTGAGCCAACGTCAAAAGGTATAAAGATAACGGCAGCAGGATCAAGCACGCTCAGTCTAAAGATTTATTTTCTGTCTCTGTTAAAAAGAGTGGATAAGCAGCCCATCCATCAAAAATAAATCTTGTCACTACAAATCATTCTCAAGAGAACAGATTGTGCAACAGCATGAACCAAAGGATGGAGAAAGAAACTGAGGGGAGATAAAAGTCTCCTGACAGTCCTTGGGATATTTCCCTCATAAGTCCTAAGGTTTGACAGCACTCCCAGAGTACTTGGGTTTTCACTCTTCACTGCATTTGTTTAATTAAAGTGAATGACTTGAAATGGTGCTTATCTTGTTTGAGCTTTAAATGCATTCCACACCAAGAGAAAATCGTCATACATGTGGTTCCAAATGCAGCTCTGAACAAATGAAAGAAATGCTTACATATTTAACTTTTGATCACAAAAGCCACCAAGTAAGTTTACAGGTATCAGAAACTATTTTGGTCAATGTACTGTGCTTTCACACTTGTAGCCGCATGATATCGCGATATCACATAGCTACTACGAATATGATACGACTTGTAATGGCACAAGTGTGTAAATAAATAAGAAACAACCACTGAGTGTCTTAAAAAAACATTTTGAATGCAAAACTACTTCCTTCCGCCACTGACTCAAATCTCAAGTTGACAGTTTAACAGATGAGTCCAAGCCTCCATTGCTAATTTGAAAACGGTAGAAAGAACAAAGCACAGAAGAGCACACATTACTTTAACACATTACTTTATCATTTTACATACAGTTTTTTAACTTATGTGCATTTTCTCTTGTCAGTGTTTGACATAGAATGCAACGCATACACTGCTGGACACTGACAGATTTGCTGGTGCACAAAACAAGTACTTTACAGGAATTTCTTAAGTTTACTGCTGTTACTGTGGCAGCCAACAACAACACAGCTTAAACATGTGCACATTTTTATATTTAGGCCACGTTCACACAGCAGCAGAATACAGTTGTCAATCCTGTATTTGAGTCCATAATACAGTCCATAACAGTCCATAATACAGTTACGTTCACACAGTTCGGTTATTTACGGTTGTGACAACCGCATTCGTTAACCGAACTCACACCTGTAAATTTTCAGGATTCACAACCGCATTCTCGGAAAACCCACTCTGTGTGAACAGAACAGGACTGGACAACTAGTTGTCTGTCACGTCATACAGTGCGAGAGAGAGCTGCTCTCCTGCACAAACGCACGTCTACAGTGTGTTGCGTGTTTTCTTGTGTGGTTTTGATAACTTTCAGTGACGGAGAAATGAGCGGTGTGTCATCTGAAAGTTTTAGATCCAGTCACTGTTTTTCTCCACGAAGCCTCTCCCATCAGTATTGTGTTCTGCGCGCGACTCAAATGCTCTGCTCTCCACCCAAATGTAATACTCAGTTTTGGTGGGCCTTGGAAAGACTGTGCTTACCAAGTATTATCCGCGGGTTCTTGGCTATTTCCTGTATCTGTTACAGCCACTGGATAGAAGAGTCAGACCAAGACTGCTGTGCTTCGAACTTTTTTCCAGCATTTTCATTAGCTGTGTCTCTGCCTCATTCCACCCGACTACCTCGTGCGTCTCTCCCTTTCTCTCTCTTTCTGTCGTTCCTTCCCGCTCTCTACTCTCGCGATATCTCGCAAGCAATCTACTTTATTTAAACCTTCACATTTAGATTCTTACACAAATATAAAAGCTGCTGTCGGTTAATGAAGATTTGACAGATGAACTCGCAGCTCGATTGGACTCGTCATGTCAGAAAGTGAAAAGACTTTCAGTTTTATGGACGTCGCCATCTTTGTTATTTCTTCGTTCACTGTTGCTATGGTTACTGTTAAGGAATATGGGCTTGACTCCTGTTGCACATTCATACAGACAGTATTCGAGACACTACTGCAAGCTGCTGTGTGAACAAGACATTTCGAGACTCATACCTGTAAAGAAAATGCGGTTGTCAATCCCAAAATCTGACAGTGTGAACATAGCCTTAGTTACGCTGAAAAGGTTTCAGTTTAATTAATTCAGTCGATCTTATTACACCATTTTAACGTGGATTTCTATGGAGACTGGAACACAACAGCATTACAACAGAAGTTAGAATCCATCATGGTGGTGATCAGTTACTCAGGGAACAGTGAATAGAGACATCAGAGCTAATTTTCAAATAGGCCTAAGCGTTGGGTGAATATCTCAGAAACCCCTTTCACACTGCACATTGGTCCCGGAAAATTGCCGGAGTGCCATCTATGTGAACGCAAACATGTCCCGGGATTGATTCCGGGATCGATCCCGGGTTGGGGACCTAGTACCTGTCCGCTCTGAAGCTGAGATCGTTCGCCAGCTTAAGTGAAACAGAACACATCACATTACACGTCACATCGTAATGTCACGTGTCTTTACGGGATCTTTATGGGATGTGTGTGAACGCACACAGATTCCGGAAAATCACTGGAAGTGTGAATCAAACGATCCTGGGACAAATCACGGGACACATTATCCGTGTATTTTCCGGAATTTCTGTGTGAAAGAGGCTATAGTTGGAAAGACCTCTCAGCCAATCAGATTTGAGAACTAGAACTGTTGCGTAAATATTAATATATCATAATAGTGTTGTAAAAAAAATTTATTTTCAATATTTCAATACTGAAATACATGAAACTGCTTCAGTACATTTTCCACAGATACCAGCTGTGCTTTCTCACTCTCTTCTGTCTGATAGTGACAGTCTTAGAATTGATAATAATTTTATTATTATATAATCCCACTCAGGGCTATCAAGCCTGAGCAATCACAGACAACTGAGTTTGAGTTAATAAGATAATACTTTGATTACATTGCTATTAAAATGTTATGGCCTTAATGTTGTGGCCATTTTTCCCTGTGGAATCGTAAATGGTATTGAATATTGAAGAATAAAAAAAATGAAGGTACTGTGACAACACTACAGTACATCAAACCATCAAATTCAAAGGTTCTATAATCTGCAAACCCTGATAACAATTACAACACTGTCACAATACAGAAGGAGACCTCAGGGAGACAGACAGGTTTTTGATAATGACTGGACTTGGACTGGCTCAGGTTGATAACAGATCCTTGTATCTCTTAACAGGTCCAACAGATGATGCCTAAGGCAAAGACAGGTGGGTAGCAGGTAAGAGTCCAGGTAGGAGAGTCAGGTAAAGAGTAGCGTAGTGAACTCAAGACCAGACAGAGTGCAACTACAGTGACTGTGTATTTGAGCTAGTGTTGATGAGGTGATGACAGGTGCGGCTGATTAGTACTCCAGTGATTGTGATCGGGTGTGTGAGGTGATTGGGTCTGACGAGGCTGGAGTATCCCTGACAGTACCCCCTACCACACATCGAGGACGGCCGCGGCCCCTAGGTGCAGGACGATAAGGATGGAGGTTATGGAATTCACTGAGGAGTGACTGGTCCAGAATATCATCTCTAGGCACCCATGACCTTTCCTCAGTGCCAAATCCCTCCCAGTCCACGAGATACTCGAGGCGGTCGCCTCGACGCCGGGAGTCCAGAATAGTGTTGACTCGGTAGATGGTCTCCTCTTCAGCAATCTCGGGAGGAGGAGGTACGTCAGATTCATCAGACCCTGAGGGAGAAGGAGACAGAGGATTCATGCATGGCTTTAGAAGGGAGACATGGAAGGTAGGTGCTATACGGTAGTGAGATGGAAGATCAAGCCTGTAGGTGACATCGCTGATCTGCCTCCTGATGGTGAACGGGCCAATATAGCGGGGACTCAGCTTGCAGCAAGGCAGTCAGAGACAAATGTCCCGTGTGGACAACCAAGCCTGTTGGAGATGGTTGGTACTGAGGAGTGGGTAGGAGACGAGCGTCCGCTTGGATTTGGTGTCTCCGAACTGCCTGCTGGAGATGGACATGCACTGAGTCCCATAACCTCTCGCTCTCTCGGAACCAGTGATCAACCGCTGGAACCTCAGATGGTTCTCCAGTCCAAGGGAAAAGGGGAGGTTGAAAGCCGAGTATGCACTGAAAGGGTGTGAAGTTGGTGGTATTCTGCCTGAGGGAGTTTTGTGCGTACTCGGCCCAAGGAAGGTAAAGGCTCCAGCGGTTCTGGTTGTTATGGCAGTAGCTATGGAGATATCTCCCAATCTGCTGGATCTTTCGCTCAGTCTGGCCATTTGATTGCGGATGGTATCCGGACGTGAGGCTTACAGATACTCCGAGGCGTTGGAAGAAGACCCGCCAGACCTGGGAGATGAATTGGGGCCCACGATCGGAGACGATATCTTTAGGAATGCCGAAGTTGCGGAACACATGATGGAACAACTGCTTCGCGGTTTCCATGGAGGTAGGTAGTCTTCTGAGAGGGAGAAGTTTGCACGCATTAGAGAACCTGTCGATGACAATGAGGATACATGTGTGAGATTCTGTTTCGGGGAGGTCTTTGACAAAGTCGACTCCGATGTGGGACCAAGGCCGGTGGGGTATGTGAAGTGGTACCAGTTTTCCTTGTGGTAAGTGATGGGGAGACTTGTGATGGCACAGACTGAGCATCCTTGGACGAAACGATAGACTTCTTGGGCCATATTGGACCACCAGTACCGGTTTTGGAGGAGCGAGAGGGTTTGCTGTCTGCCTGGATGTCCAGAGCCCGGAGAAGAGTGCAGCGAGTCCGGAAGGGTAATGCGGAGGGCTGATGGATCATAGGTCCTCCCTTCTGGACCTCCCGGCGGAGCAGGCTCAGATTGAGTGGCTTGGCGGATTTCCTCATCAAGTGTACACTGGATGGGACACACAATGATGGCTGGAAGGAGAGTGGTTTCTGAGGGCAATGGCCGTTCGGTGGGCTGATGGAGATGAGAAAGGGTGTCAGCTCTGGTATTCTTGGTTCCCGGACGCTAGGTAACTGAACTGAAAACGGGTGAAGAACAGAGCCCACTGCGCCTGCCGAGGGTTCAGGCGTTTGGCCTCACGAAGGTACTCCAAGTTCTGGTGATCCGTGATGACCTGAAACGGATGTATAGCTCCCTCCAGCCAATGTCTCCACTCCTCCAGAGCGAGCTTGATGGCGAGTAGCTCGCAATTACCGATATCATATTTCTGCTCCGCCGGGGAAAGCTTGCGGGAGAAGTATGCACAGGGATGGAGGATAGGAGGCTCTCCGGAGTGTTGCGATAGAACCGCTCCTATCCCGACTGTGGACACGTCGACCTCAATGGCGAACGGCCTCTGAGGATCAGGGTGGATGGAGCAGTGCAGAGGCTTCCTTCAGCTTCTCAAAACTCTCGAGGACTTCGGGTGTCCAGGACAGAGACTTGGGCTTGTTTCGGAGCATGGACGTTAGAGAAGCGGTGATGAGACTGAAGTGGTGAATGAAGCGGTGGTAGAAGTTGGAGAATCCCAGAAAGCGTTGGAGCTCTTTAATAGTCTTGGGTTTAGGCCAGTTATGAATGGCTTGGACCTTATTGTCATCCATCTGGATACACTGGGGATTGATCACATATCCGAGGAACTTGATGGTGGTGCGGTGGAACTCGCACTTCTCCAGCTTGAGGTAGAGGTGGTATTTCCTCAGCTGCTGAAGGACCTGCTCCACGTGGTGGCGATATTCGGCCTGATTCCAGGAGTATATGAGGATGTCGTCGACGTACACTATCACAAAGTGATAAAGGAACTCCTGGAACACCTCGTTCATAAATCCTAAGAAAACAGAAAGTGAGTTGGATAATCCATACGGCATAACAAGATATTCATAGTGTCCGGTGGGTGTAATGAATGTGGTCTTCCACTCATCACCATGGCGGATACAAATGAGGTTGTAGGCGCTTCGCAGGCACGCTCCACGCAGTTCCTCCAGGGCAGCTAGTGGAAGGGGATACAGGTATTTGACTATTTGAGAATTGAGAGTTCTGTAATCAATACAAGGCCACAAGCCTCCGTCCTTCTTGCCTACGAAGAAGAAGCTGGACGCCGCCGGTGATGTAGAGGGACGGTATTTTTCTGAGGTTTTAGCTGTAGCCGTTGGAGTGTGGCCAGTGAGATGAAGTTTCCAGAAGAGCCAGAGTCTACAAGAGCTTGCGCTGAAAGGGATTGGTGAGATGACATTAATGACACATTCATACGAGTTAAGAGTTTTTATCTGAGGACTGAGCTGGATGGTACTCACCGCTGGGCGTGCTGGTCGAACAGGGCAAGAGCGAATCAAATGTCCATGCTCTCCACAATATAGACAGAGTCCCGAGGTAATCCTACGAGTGCACTCCGCACGGGTGAGATAATATGAATCAACTTGCATGGGTTCTGGTGCTGGAGGCGGTGAGGTGGGTGAGATCGGTGAAAAGAGTGGCAGGGCATCCTTGCAGGCATGTAGATGTTGAGAGATCTTGATGGCCTTCTGAATGAAGCGTTCCAGGCCCACGGTGTTGTCATAAATCACCATTTGTAATCGAATGTCAGCATTGAGCCCTTGATGAAACGCGGTGAGTAAGGCCACCTCATTCCAGCCACTAGTCACCGCCAGAGTGCGAAATTTGACAGCATACTCACTCACTGATGCCGTGCCCTGGCTGATGCGGAAGAGCTGATCATGGACGGAGATCTCCGTGGCGGCGTGACTGAACACCTCTTTGAAATGGGACATAAAGGCTGCTAGAGTGTGAATAGCAGGGCAGTTAGAATTCCAAATGGATTGGGCCCATTGAAGAGTGCGGCCAGCAAGATGAGAAATCATGAACGCAATCTTGGAACAATCGTTGGTGAAGGCTTGAGGCTGCATTTCAAAGTAGAGTGAGCATTGTAACAGGAAGCCACTGCAATCCACCGCCTCACCGGAGAAGATAGCGGGCCGGGCCATGGGACTGGAGGAGGCAGATGCAACAGACGCTCTTATCGCTTGAACAAATTCCTCAAGTGAAATTGGGTTGTGTTGTTGTGGCTCCATGTTGGTCTGTTGTGGTCTGGTCTTCTGTCACAATACAGAAGGACACCTCGGGGAGGCAGTCAGGTAAGTTAAAGCTCTTTATTTACAGCTTGGTGCAGAGGGGTAACTCAGAGTCTTTGATAATGACTGGACTTTGCTCAGGTTGATAACAAATCCTTGTATCTCTTAACAGGTCCGACGGATGATGCCTAAGGCGAAGACAGGCGGGTAGCAGGTAAGAGTCCAGGTAGGAGAGTCAGGTAAGGAGTAGCATAGTGAACTCAAAACCAGACAGAGTGCAAATGCAGTGACTGTGTATTTGAGCTAGTGTTGATGAGGTGGTGACATGTGCGGCTGATTAGTACTCCAGTGATTGTGATCGGGTGTGTGAGGTGATTGGGTCTGACGAGGCTGGAGTATCCCTGACAAACACCTCAAATGAAAAAAAAACCTACTATAAGAACATTATAAAGAGCTGCCATTAAGAAGTTGGGATAGTACTAAAAAGGAGGCAATTACAAATAAAAGGTTCTTGTTTAGGCATAAAGGCATAAATGTTGACAAGAAACCAGTTATTTGATCATTATGACAAGACTAAAACCACTGAGAGAATTTAAATGCTGACAGAAACTAATCTGCAATCAGTCAGCAGCACAAGGTAAATCTTAGGCTACGTCCACACGAAGCCAGAGCTTTCCCTATCCGATCTTTTTTCCCCCTCGTCTCAAGAAATATCTGCGTCCACACGAAACCACAAAACAATGTAGTATACATGCCAGACCAGTATGTGGCGTTGTAATTATGCCACAGAGATACACTAAAAACAGAGAAGAAGACTTGGACTATGCGCATAAACATTGCGCGCGGTATACAAACGAACATGGAACAATACATTTATTAATCTGTGTTAATGTTAGTTAATAAAAAGACAATCGTTCAGTGTTTGTTCATGTTTTGGTTGCTGTTATGTAACGTAGTGGTGTCTGACTAGGGGCGAGACGTGGGCTGATGACGTCATCGTTTCAGAAAATATACGGATTCGCTGTCCACACGAAAACGCAAGGGTGGCGTTTTCAGATTTATCCACTCTGGGACCCGGTTTCAAAAAATATCGGTTTCACTCTCCCAAAACGCCGGATCCGTGTGGACGAAACACCTATACGATACAAAATTTATGCGTATACAGCTAAACGCGTCTCCGTGTGGACAGGGCCTTAGACTGTCTCTCTGACATCTATACCTTGATTGGCTATTTTCACCTACAGCCTGAACTTGAAAGGGCTTGACTTCATTTTACTAGCCAAGACCCCATTCAGTCCCTCACTTTCTCTCTTGAAGGCCACACAGACATTGCTTTCCATTCTTAGAAATGTTAGAAAGATGGTAGTCCCACACAAACCAGCTGTCCATCAACGGACATTCTGCAGGTACTGCCTGACCTCATGCCATTAATACAGGTGCATCTCAATAAATTAGAATGTCGTGGAAAAGTTCATTTATTTTGCTCTCATCTGAAAAGAGGACTTTGGACCACTGGGCAACAGTCCAGTTCTTCTTCTCCTTAGCCCAGGTAAGACGCCTCTGACGTTGTCTGTGGTTCAGGAGTGGCTTAACAAGAGGAATACGACAACTGTAGCCAAATTCCTTGACAAGTCTGTGTGTGGTGGCTCTTGATGCCTTGACCCCAGCCTCAGTCCATTCCTTGTGAAGTTCACTCAAATTCTTGAATCGATTTTGCTTGACAATCCTCATAAGGCTGCGGTTCTTTCGGTTGGTTGTGCATCTTTTTCTTCCACACGTTTTCCTTCCACTCAACTTTCTGTTAACACCTTTACACTACCGTTTCTCATGGGGAGGTCTTTCTTCCTTTCCAAAGATACATTTACATCACACCAGCACAGGTAAGGCTGGAAACATACTGGTTGCTTTTCATAATATAATTAAAACATAATTTCAAAATAAACGTGGGTTAGACCAGTTTCTAGTATGCCCAAGACTTTGATTAGCTGGTTCAGGTGTGTTTAATTGTGGTTGGATCTAAACTCCGCAGGACAGTGGCCCTCCAGGAGCAGGATTAGACACCCTTGGGCTGAACTGTGTAGCGAATCAGCTCATAAGGGAAATATGAATAATTATTCATAACTAGTTATAATTAATTATAAATATTTAGATCAAAACAAGTAAACACTGTAAATAAATAAACCTTCATATTAACCTAACATTTAATTTCTCACTAAAATTAAATGTTCTACATACACCTTTTACTTCCATCATAATCTACATTTTTGCAACATTTATATGTTGTGCAGACTTTTAAAGAGAATTTGTCAGTTTGATAAAAACACGTCTTCAGAAAATGAATCCTAACACAAGATCATTTATAGCCATAAAATGAAAGACAGTCACACAGTGGGTAGCAGAGTGACAGCTTGGAAGAGATTTAGCTTTTTGCAGTTTTAATGAGAACCATTTATTTCAAATGGTGAAAGTGCAAAATGTAATATTTTAATGACTCACCGTTGATGCAGACTTCATACGACTCACATACCTCATTTTCAAATAGACAACCTGTGGGGGAAAAAAAATCTGCATCATTGGAATGGAAAGCCCCTGAAATGGGTGAGGGAATTCATAAAAGCGGTTTGTACGGCTCATCAAGTTTCTGCTGATCAATATCTGGAATGCAACTCGAGAAAGCAGAAAATTAGCCATTTAAGACAGACTTCTAATTAGTGGGAATTCTAATTTGAGTAGTAAACAAGCTTTGAAATATCCTTATTTATAATACATACGCTTTGGTTCGACACTGGATGGCTATCACTTTTAGGGCATGCAACAGCTATATACTGTAGCTATACAGCTATAATTAAAAAAACAAGTTAGTATTAAGTAACTTACATTTTAGGATCAGTATCACCAGTATAGTTTGCTTCACAAATGCAAAATCCACCATTTCGCATCTCTGGGCAACACACAGTTGTGGCGTTAGTTAAGCCTATTGCTGAATGAATCGGTTGAGTAAATGATTCAATTAGTGAATTAATTATTGAGTGAATGAATCATTGACTCAGTTGACAGCCACTTGACGCCACCTACTGTCATAATGATGTAACATGCAGAAAAATCCCACCACTAAATCCCAATGTAGAGAAAAACTATGGAAGCCCATTTCTGCCACTGAATAAAATATAAAAAAGGTAATTGTGACTTTTTATCTTGCAATTCTGACTTTTTTCTCGCAATTTCAAGTTCACATCTCACAATTCTGACTTTTCCCAGAATTGTGTGATAAAAATTCGCAATTCTGACTTGTTTCTCAGAATTGTGAGAAATTATAAACTCACGGTTACACTTTATTTTAAGGTGTCCTTGTTACAGTATAATTATACATTTAAGTACTGAGTAATATTTATCAACTACATGTACTTACTATATGGTTAAGGTTAGGATTAGGGCAGGGCTGTCCAAACTCGGTCCTGGAGGGCCGGTGTCCTGCAGAGTTTAGCTCCAACCCTAAGACTCACAGTTGCGAGTTATAAAGTCAGAATTGTAAGATAGAAAGTCAGAATTACGATTCTTACAGTTCTGAGAAAAAAAAGTCACAATTGTGAGTTCTGAAGTTTATATCTCGCAATTCTGACTTTATAACTCACAATTGGAAGTTTATATCTCACAGTTCTGAGAACAAAAGTCAGAATTGCGAGATATAAACTCGAGTTAAAGTCCAATTTTGAAGGGGGGGGGGGGACTGATATGTTCTCAGAATTGCGAGTTTATATCTCACAATTCTGACTTTAGGAAGTTTATATCACACAATTCTAAGAAAAAAACAGAATTGTGAGTTATTAAGTCAGAATTGTGAGATATAAACTTGCAATTCTGAGAAAATATCAGTCTTTTTTCCCCTCAGAACAGGACCTTATAACTTGCAATTGCGAGTTTATATCTCACAATTCAGAGAAAATTGCGAAAAAATGTCAGAATTGTGAGATAAAAATGAGCAATGTGTCACGTTACGGTAAGATAAACGCATGAATGTGGATGTGGGATGGTGACAGGGGATGGCAAAGGGCTGGCAGGAAGGCAGGCAGACAAATACTGGAGGAGGTTCGGGCGGAGGATGGACACCCATGAGGAGGACGACAAACAGAGTCCAGGGTGGAGACGATGGAGGGAGGAACCAGGGAGTAAACAGGAGGAGCCAGGGCAGATCAGACAGAGGGAGGAGCCAGGGAGAAGACAGGAGGGAGCAGGAGGAGCCAAGCGGGACCCAGGCCGCAGCCATTAAGGCAACCCACGGTGGAGCCGACGGAGGGAGGAGTCATGGTGGAGGACGGCTGACGGCTCCAGGGGGCCAGCCGACGGCAGCAGAGCAGGTGGTGATGGAGCCCTAGGCAGAGACGGAGAGCCGAAGAGCCAGGGTGACGCTGAGGATCCGGAGGGCCAAGGCGGAGCCAGAGCGACAGAGGACCAAGGTGAAGCCGGAGGGAAGGAGGAGCCTGACAGAGACGGTGGGACGAGGTGTAGCTGGAGGAGTGGAGTCCTGATGCGGCGGAAGGTCGACGACTGACCAAGACGGAGCCGGAGGGACGAGGGAGCCCGGCGGAGCAGGTGGACTGATGGGCCACGGCGGAAAGGAGGGAGCTAGGAGCCATGGTGGAGCTGCTGGGTCGAAGGGCCGAGGTGGAGTCCGGGACCCAGAGGCTAGAGGTGGAGACAAGGGATCCTCCAGCCACGATGCCGATGGAGACTGGCACGGTGATCCCACCGCACAGATGGTGGGCTGAGGGTGAGCTGAGGGGCTGCCAGGAAACAGCGGAGGCGAAGGTGAGGACTGATACAGAGGAGGTGGGAGAGTGCAGCTGGGCGGGAGTTCAGAATGCTCAGGAGGATTTGACACGGTGTGTGCTGCCCACACACCATAAGGCCACTTCCAGCACCGTGAGCGCCAGCAACAGGGGAACAACCACCATGGTCATTATAGTACAGACAGTTGATGATGGCGGGAGAAGACAAGGCATATCCGCATATATATTAACGTCCTCTGAGCGCAGCCTCAGCTCACCCCTAGTGGTGGTGCAGTGGGTGGGGCATTCCTCTGCGCCTTCGCTCCCTACTGACACTTCCACCGTCGCATGTCTAGCAGCCGGCACAAGCACCTGGACTGACGTCGATTGAGGCTCTGGCTCCGGGGCGATCCTCAGCACTGTTGCTCTCCTAGGCGATGGATCGTCGGTCGCGGCGGGCTCTGGCTCTCCGTCAGTGGTGGGCTCAAACTGTAGCTCTGTGAAGCGGGTTGGTGGTAGGCTGGGCTCTGGGTCGACAATAATAACTCAAAAGGAAAACTTAAAAACAAAACTTTCACTTTTAGGTCTGGTCTTCTGTCACGCTATGGTATGTAAACGCACAAAGATAAATGCATGAAGAAGATGAAGATGAATGCAAATAGTCTTTAATAATCCACAAGAGGGTAGATACAGGCAGGATAAACACGTAGGGATGTAGTAGACTGGACAAACAAGCACATTCGTAAACGAGGATAATAGACAAGACACACCTGAACTAAATGACATAATCAACGGGAGACAGAAACTAGGTCACACAGAGCACATGAGGGATGAAAACACATAAAAAACAGTCCAGGGGTGTGACACAATGACTTTTTTCTTAATATTTTATTCAGTGAGGGAAACTGGCTTCCATAGAAAACTGTACATGAACACACTATACATTTTTTTATGTTGAATTTGATCATTAATTTATCACTCTTCATAATAATGATGTGTCATTTATTTTCATACTCAGCTAAAATTACAAAGGATCTGATGGCAAAGGAAGGCACAGCACATTTGTAAAAGAAAGAAGAAAAGTGTCAGTGGAATGAGATATAAAAATAATAACAGATGGATAAGATGTTAAATGGCAAAAGAGGACGAGAGGTGTGATGCTCCAGCATGTGATCCACTGAATTCATGTGATTCACAGTCTTTCATGGCTCAGTGTGATTCCATCCATTGCCTATAGAGTCATATTACTGAGCACAACCTTCCTCTCAATCATTTCTGGAGTATATAACAATGAAACAGACAGGTCTCCCTGCTGACCACTGATATGGTGGATGGATGCATAAAGGAAATAACAAAAGTTCATGTAATTATTGTGGACATCAGCTCTAGAAAGATGAGGCAGGATTAGATGCGAACACACAGACTGCTGAGGCTGAACCGACCAGAACACAAACTGTGACACAAAACAGTTTGCCGTCTCCATGGAGACGAGACTGAAAGGGAGCTCTTAGGTGACAAGAGGAAAGATTACAGAGCTTTGTACACGTGCCAATGTGTGTGTGTGTGTGTGTGTGTGTGTGTGTGTGTGTGCACATGGCCAAGGGACTCTTTAGCAGCTGTCCTTTGATAAAGCACAAGGGAAAGACAAATGTCCCTGAAAGGAAGAGAGATTTTGCCTTTGTCTTTTTCATTACCACTTACATTTATTACGTCGTTCGCAGTAGAGAAATGTTTCATTTTTTTTCTCCTTTTTCAAGCCTCTGAAATCACTTTATAACCCACACATTTGCTTTATTATCTGTCTTTCTCTGTCCCTGTCTGTATGCCCTCACAGCTGTCATTACTGTCATAATCCATAAAAGAGCCAAAAAGAATCAACAAACTAGAGCAAAATAAAGTCTGAAAATAACTCATATCCACTCAAAAATCTTGCTAAAAGACATTAGCCATGCAGGGGAGTGCTGATATTGGCATGCTGAATCAGAAAGCCGGCTGTAATAAATGGCCTGTCAATGGCGGAGGGAGGGTCAAGTGAAGATTCTGTCTCTATTAAACATGAAGACAGTCCCACACTAAACTCTACTCTACACATGGTTTAAAGCTCTGTAATTACTCCTGGGCACTCAAGTCTTATCAAACCACTCAGCCTCTTTTATTAGAACTTGTCAGAATTCACATCAGCATTCCATATTAATTACTCCCGTTCCTCACTCCGACGTCTGTCTGGATAAAACGCGTTCTGCCTGCCACTAGCTCCTAAATCAGGTCGACAAAACCATTAGTTATCTCCAAAGAGTGTCTGCGCACCCTGGCTGGCCTGTGCTTGTTGGCTCCTGAGGTTGATTAAAAGGAAACATAATTAAAAAGTAATAGCTGAAGTCTATTTTTTCTGTAGGGAAGACAAGAGGCTCCCGTGGCACAGCACACTAAAAAGAAACACTTCAGCGATAGATTACCATGGTTCAGTCTAAATAAAACACTTGTTTTAAGATTGTTAGTCATTGTTAGCGACAATACTGTATAATGAGAAGACAATATATGAGATAATTGTTTTTGTGAACATTATTAGAATATTAACCCCGACAAAATGATCACATTATTATAACATAATTAAAGCTTAAAAATTAAAAATTGTCCAGATCGTTACAAATCAATTGGCCTCGCACAATATTTTTGTAATATTAATATTGAAGCCCTAGGTCATCTTCACTAGTCGATATATTGGTCCCCCTTGGTAAAAATTGCGTTCCGGGCCCCCTCACCCTCACCGGGCCATTGGAATCGTCCTATTGCAAGTACATTTTAAATATCTTGCTTTTAAAGACTGATATTATTCAAAGATGATACAATCCTCATCAATAGTGATATTAAAACACATTTTAGACTTAATATTAAAAAATGGGCATTGTGCACAAGTAGTACTCCAAACAAAGTTTAAGTTTTTTGCAGAATCATGGTAATGGTTGTTTTCACCAAGAATTCCTCTGTTAAACAATTATTTACTAAATATTTTAAAATAATGCTAACTGTTGGCTTCAACAAAAGCATATGCCATCGATTAACAACTTCGCAGCTCACAGTACGTTTGTCCTTAAAGGTTTACAAGTTATCGTTAAAAATCAATTTCTCTAAGGGAAAAAAATGGGATTTTTACTTCCGTCTTACAAAAACATGCTTTTAGACATAACTGTTTCAGCATTAATTTAGAAGGAGCTTGTTGATTTAAAGCATTCATAAAACACATTTCAATGGAGATGAGAAACCCTCGGATGCCAATTGCACCAGTACAGTCAAATAGAAAGATAAAATAAAATGTAAACATTTATTTAATTCTACAGTTTTCTTCAACTAGCAAGCAACACTCTAGCACAGATTACATTATGTGCTTGTGTCTGATGCAAATTTCCTTCTTACTCCGAGCCACAGGAAACACACCAGGTGCTGAGCACATCTGACTCTTCACCCCTCCCACAGCAAGATGCTTTGACTGAAGCCTACAGGCTGACATCTTTATGAGGAATCCATTTTAACCCTCCCACCACTCACACAGTGCCTCATTTCCCCAGAGGTTCAGTCTGTGAGGATGCACAACAATAGCAGTGAATGCAAAGCCCCATTCTATGGTGATTAAAGCAAACCTGCAGACCTGTATACTGAGCGATGATGGCGTGCATTAGTATTTTATTCAGGCTGGGAAATTTATACACACTTAAATTCCTGCCTTTTATGGATATCCAACATCTTTTATGTTAAATAACAGTTTATATGCATGACCCAGGTGCTAAAAACGCTTGCATTCCATACCAATTCTACTGCCTTAACTACATGTGGTGTGAAAATGGATTTTGGTGAGGTTAAAAATAACCAGTGCCAAGTGACCTGGATTCTGAATTATTAATTCACTATGATCCATGGAGGGTAGGGGACTCTATTCACTTATGATTGGACTTGTTTAATCATTTTTGTCCTGGTATTACTGTAGACAACTTTAATAAGGATGTAAATCGAACTAACTGCTATATACACATTTTGTTATTCTCAGAATATTTATATAGGTATAATTATGACATTCAACAACCAACAGCCTTAATTACAGTTATCAAAAAGCTATATTATAAATATAGAACATTGTATATAGGCTGCTATATTTATGAAAGTGTTGTGACTATATATTCCTAATACCATTTTATTGTAAATAAATAAATAAAAATCATTCTATTACTTATTGTATGAAGTATTAACAAATACTTCCAGACATTATTCATGCTCACATATGATAATACAAGTCTAAACCTAATGGACATATTTGTGTGATAGCTAAAATAATGAGACTTTATTCTAAACCTATTTGATTAAAATATATTTTTATTTTTATTTAAAATATATAATTACCCACTCTATTATTTTTTTTACATCCTTTAAGTGTTAAGCATAAAGTCATTCTCAACTTACGAGCTTCAGACAAGCAGTGGTCATGGATGGTGACTACATGTAAAAGGTTTATGGATCCTTTGGAATTACATGGATTTATTTTTTAACCAAAAGCATTTCAAAGTAACTCTTTGGGTTTTAGTTTGTTACATACGACTTTCTTTATTCAGTGCTATGCCTTGGATTAGGGTCAGATCTAAGGAGCTACTGAGATAGATAACCAATATAATTAATAAACTCTTTCTCAGAAATGTTATATCGCATGTGCTAAAAATTCTCATATAGTTCAGGAAAGTGTCTAGATGTTTTATTCCATTAACAAGCACAGAAACAGATCTGTCATCTTTCAGGGTCACTTCATTCTGGAGATGCATTTCAAAATCGGCTGATGAATTTACCTGACCTCTAGCACCCCATCTTCAGTATTCCCCATGTAATCACTGCCCCAATTCAGACACTCGCTTCTACAAACCCATTCAGAGATGGACTCTGGATCTGGATTAAATGGCACTGTAATGTTTATAACACTCACACTTCTAAAATAACTCTACAGTAATTGCATTGGGGAGAGATTTTTTATAATGCAAATTGCAGTGTTCTTATAGGCCTCCAGTGCTTTCTTATGGCTGTAAGAAATGTTTTCATTGCCCTTTTCCATTGAAATGGTCATGGGTATTGTTTATCTTAATTGATTCTTAATTGAAATGAGTTTTGAAGCAGGTCTATGGCTCCTTTTCTTCAATATTAGTAGAGAAAGTTATAGAGAAAAAATAATAATAAAGGCACATGAAGGTCAGTTTCTTTCAGGAAAAAAAAAACATGCAAAAAATGTTATTTTCATTTTCATTGGTGTAGTACCATCAAAAATACACCTTCGTAACACCTAAATGGTTCATAGTAGAAGAGTGCAAATAATTACTTTATGTAAGCAACAAGGTGTGAGAGGCCATGCTTTACTATGAATAAGTCACGGCTGAAGGGTATTGTTAGGCACGATGCAAAAAAGAGTTTATGTATTGATATGTTACTTTTTTTAATTCATTAAATGCTGCTTTTCCATAAAAAAAGTTCCTGACAGTGACAGTATATGGCAAAAGAATGTTCCTAGGTGTAATCTTATGAAGCTCAAACAAAAACAGTTTTTCAACACCATATATGATATTTTCTCGCACACATAAATCTGCTTATCTCTCAGCATAAGAAAACATCTGTTTTTCTGTTTTTTAGTTTAAAACAGATCTATTCGTAGCACAGTGCAAGTTTGCAAGCGTCATTACAATGCAAACTGATGGACATACAGTATCATACCTGAAAAAGAAAACTAATACATACAGTAATAGCATTCCTCTGCACTTCGGAAACTTTGGGCTTCCACCAGAGGCGTCATGCCCATTCAAAGTGAGGGGGCACGTGTCCCCTCAGATTTTTGAGCCAAGTGGATTTTGAATGAAGCTTCCAAAAGACAAAAAATAGCTGAATAATATTTTGTATATTTGATACAATCACACCAGCGTGATTAAATCGTTCAGTGCATCATATCATCAGCTGCTAAATTCAAATCTGCGTTCGCTGGCTGGCGCTGAGCTAGAGACAGACGCGTTTTT
Source organism: Sinocyclocheilus anshuiensis (assembly GCF_001515605.1). NCBI lineage: Eukaryota > Metazoa > Chordata > Actinopteri > Cypriniformes > Cyprinidae > Sinocyclocheilus > Sinocyclocheilus anshuiensis. Next base: position 959,940 of record NW_015536487.1, read on the forward strand.
ACAGTACTGCGCATTATATCCAATCACACACGATGCTGTTGAGCTTATGAATACAATGACCAATCAGAGGTGTTCCAATGAGTCATCGCTAAACTGACAGTGTTTTTTTCACTCGCTCGCTGACTGAATTCCTCTTTCTGGCGAATTCTCTGGTTAGAAGCAACAAAGTGCAGATGTGTGTATAAATAAATAAGATATTAATTTCACAGTGTAAACAGCTTCAGTGATTTTAATGGGAGTTTTTGAGAGTGCTTGAACTCTAGACTGTCAGTGAAAATGTTCTTTGATCTCTTTCTGTACAATGAAAGTGTTATGATAAGTAGCCTAACTTACAATGTTTTTATTCACATTAACTTTCAATGTTAAATTCACATTAAATATAAAGTCAGTCGTATTAAAACTATGTTATGGCATGACACCCATATCTGTTACTTAAGTAAACAGACAGGTTTTTATGCATAGTTAATAGACTACATTATTAGGCTACTTTGACCATCGCACACTATAGATCAGCTAACATAGGTGACAATCGAGATTGGGAATGTTTCGAATAAAAAGGAAAAAATAAAAATAAAACATAAGTGCTATTGCCCCCCCCCCCGCATATATCAATGACTCCGTGAGAAGGGCGTGGCCTCAAGATTAAAGGTGAATGATGCAACATAACGCCAGCAGGGGTCACTCATAATTCATTATATAAATAATTAGTTAACATTGCTGAAATACATAATACATAGAACAGTTTTGATGCTATATTGATTGTTTATGCTGCTATGAAAAACACAGAACCGTTGGATAATGTAGTCATCGCCATGCTTTATTGTGAATAAAATACAGCTCTTGACCAATCAGAATAAAGGACTGGAAGTAACAGTTTTATAAAATACTAAAAATATGACTATATTACTACTCTTAAATACAAATAGGCACCCTTTAGTGGTATGTAGGTACGAAGACGTCCCTTTAAGGGTGCTACCCTAGTGACAAGCTGTTGTGCATTTTTTTTTTTCGAGTGTATGAAGATCTTTATTTCACTGAAGGAATTCTATGTTACAGTTTAGGTGTGTACAAGCATAGGAGACATTTGATTAAGAGACACCATCTCTTCTCCTCCAATTACCATCAATCGTTATATATGTCAAGGACACAACTCTCTTTTCCTTCAAACTTATGTTGGCTTGTTTTCAGATTCAAACTGTCCCTTGGTGTACCTTGCTAAATGGGCTTTTGGCAGATAAAGCAAAGAAGCAAATCAAGAAAAGAGAGGAAAAGCTAATGGAAGGGGCAGTAGAGAGAGAGAGAGAAGGGGGAAATGAGAGTGGAATGGAATAGAAGCAGTGTTGTTTTCAGCTGCATACTCTGCCACACAGACAGGGTACATGACCCGAGTGTAAATTAATAGCGCATCTTGAACAGGAGAGTTTTGTGCTCACTGAGTCTCATTAAAAAGCCACCTCATTCAAGGTAAAGGTAAAAAAAAAAAACCTTTCAATAACACTTTTAATAAACCAGCCATGCCTGTTTTCTCGGAAAGGGGAAAATAGTCACAGAAAAAAAGATGAGCACGATGATGAGCATGATAGTATATCTATGTTGATCATAACATTGTTTTATTTAATAATATTGTTTCTTAAAGACTTTTCTTACTAAAAGGTTTGCTATAAGCCACCAAGCTGTTCAAAATAACACTGGATGCCTAGTAAATAAGTCATTAATATTTGAATGAAAATACTTTAACAAATGAAAGCTTTTTGCTTGATTTTTAATATATCATGCCATCTAAAAGGGATGATTAAGACAATGTTACTGTTGTGAAAACACTTCACATATAGGTAATCTTCTCACAGCCACATACATTATGTTCAATTTGGCCCTCCCTCTCAGTGTAAAAAGAGGACAGAATCTAATAAAGTTTATGAACACTATGGTTTACCCACTGAACCTGCTGTAATGTCAGCATTGTCAGAGGTGTAGCAATGGTTACCTATCCAACAATCTTGACTTGAAAGAATTAATGGTGATGGTGGACAATAATAAAGTACTCAACATCATTGGGGGTTTATCAGAAACCTGAAGGTGCTAAAAATATCCTACTCCATAGATGAATATTATGCCTCAAAGCCTTTAAGGGATATTATAGGTTACTGAAGGAATCAGTGACAGGAGTTCTTGGAGAGACTTATGGATTCCATTTTATTCCTCAGAAAACTGCCCAAATTTGATTCTTGTTTTGTTTTTTAAGATGTTGACTGCATGTGTAGGAGCAGTGTAGGGGAGAAAGCACTGCCACCCTGAACCAGGATCCATCACTGATGACAACTGCAGCAGAATATTAAAAACCTAAACACTCTACAGTGACAGATTCTAACACACTACCAGAATGAAAAATCCTGAGCGACAGTTCTTATACATATTTGCAAATCATGCATATTTAATCAGGGACGCGGGAAGTAGGGGTGCTGAGGGGGCTGCAGCACCCCCTGTTTTCACATGGTTGCAAATGCAATGCCAAGTTTGTTCATTTAAATTTATTCAGTTTTAGCATTTAATAATTTATTTGTAATGATCTCTGAAATGTAAATTGTAAGTGGGCTATAATAAACCCATGTTTATCTTTATAAACATGATTAATTTTACTTGTGATGTTTTCTATATGGGATGATTAGCCTAATCCTAACGAACACGTGACGCTGGCGCGTGGTATCAGACATGAACTATACAGAATGCGAACCAGATTAACTTTAAAACAAGGAGATAATGGCGCAAAAGCGAATTTCACATTTTTTTTAAATGCCCATCTCAGCAAAAACTTTCCAAAATCGGCATCCAACACCAGCCCCAGCACGAGCACCGACGTAAGTGAACCAGCTCCAGCACGAGCACAGAGACAAGTAAGCCTAGCGGACCCAGCCCAACCCCCAAGATTGATCAGCTACTATCGATAATTTCAAAAATGTGATATGCAGTCAAATTTCCCAGTGTGTATGCCACTTAAACGAGTGTTCGACGCACTTGTAGTGCTTTGTGGAGTTGTCAAATGAGGTGACCCCCCCCCCCCCCTTTCACTCAACACGGACACACACAGCACCCCCAACTGAAAACATCTTCCCGCGCCTCTGTATTTAATTGTCAAAAAGCAATCCGATAATAACACAGAGAGCTCTCAATCCTCAGAGAAGAGTATTACTCAAAAATTAATTATCAAACTGCAAAGAACAATAGTCTAAATAAATCAGTATTTCTACTTTTTGATACCTAAATACATACAAAATTAAGCAGTTTTGGTAACACTTTATTTTAAGGTGTCCTTGTTAGACGTTACATGTACTTACTTATTATAATAACAATAAATTATGCATGATTACATGCAAGTAGGGCTGGACAATAATTCAATATACTGTATATATGTATCGGGATATAATTTTTTTCAGTAACGGTGATATGATTTTTAAACACATTTTCGATATTTCAATATACATTACCAGTGTTTCCCATACATTGATTTATTTGTGGCATTTGACTTCGTTGAATAAACATGAGCATTGCACGTTTGAAAATCAAAACGCAGTGCGGGTGTTTTATATGAATGTATCTCTGAAGGGAACCGCCTGTCTTCAGAAAAGTTTCAATGGCATTTTCAATTTAAGAAGCATTCATGAGCGGAGCTGCTTTGATTACAGCCGTTACTGGGGAAACCGCTAGTTTTATCACTCTAAAAGCGCCTCCTGCTGGCAGAGAATGAGTTTGCATTTTCAATAATAAGCACGTCTCCAGCAACGTTTTTGTTGCTGCTCAATTTTTTTGTTTGTTTTCTGCAGCAACTCAGAGCACTTTTCATACTCTTTATCCTGGCGGAAGCACATTTGTTTCAATCTATGAAATTGTTTTTTTTTTTTAAGAAGTCTCTTCTGCTCACCAAGCCTGCATTTATTTGATCCAAAGTACAGCAAAAACAGTC
>NW_015536487.1:964016-965333 GCF_001515605.1 Sinocyclocheilus anshuiensis
AACTGTTTTAAATATTGATAATCAGCAAATCAGCATATTAGAATGATTTCTGAAGATTTAAAATAACTGCTTTCAAATAGAAAGCAGTTATTTTAAATTGTAAAAAAATAATAAAAAAATGTTTTTAAACATTAAAAATCTTACTGTTAAAAAACTTTTGACTGGTAGTGTATGTTAGCCTATAGTTTCAAGTTAAATATATTAATAATTAATAAGGTGAGTCTGAGATGTTTATTTGACAGTGATTTCACATTTCTTGTTTGTATGAAGGCTAAATACAAATAAAAGGTGAACATTAATTTATTTGTGCTGTTTTTTTTCTAAAAAATTAAATAGTTTTATAGAAAGAGGTTTCATAGACTTGTCAAATTCATTTTTCATAAGTTTGTAGGTACAGACATCTGTTGTGGCCTTTCTTGGCAGTTTTTATGAGGCTTTTTTAATAGTGTTCATATCGATATCGGAATTATATCGTATCGACTGAAATTAAGAAATATATCGTGATATAAATTTTGGCCATATCGTCCAGCCCTTCATGCAAGTAACCCTAAGCCAAACCCTAATCCTAACCCTCACCATATAAGTACATGCAGTTAATTAATATTACTCAGTACTAAAATGTATAACTGCACTGTAACAAGGACATCTTAAAATAAAGTGTAACCGCAGTTTTGTACTTAGAAGCTTATAAGAAATACTTACATTTAAAATGGAGTAATAGGTCATCAGGGTATCTTTAAATCTTTAAGTAGATTATTTACGCATTTCTTCCATCACTAGTCAGAACAAGGTTCTTTAAATATATGCATTTTTCTTTAGTCATGTATTTCTCAATAAGTCCTGAAAACACATTTCATTGCGACCCAAGAGCAAGCAAAGCTATCTTAAAAGAACAAAACAATATAAAAACAATTGCACATGGATATTTCCTTGGTAATTGAAACGAATAAACATAATAAGCATAATTCTCTACGGGGGTTGAAACTGATTAAATAGCTGTTAGTGGGAATTTATGCAAAGCATTGCCTTTTTTTCTGGATGGTTGTGAAACCTGAAAAACATTAGACTTATCCTCAAATGTCACAACTTTTAAACAATTCATGCATTCCTACATTCAATCAAGACTTTATAAATAAATCTATAAATGTTTTGTTGAACCAAGTGTCAGGTGAAGGAAAGACCCTGTCAGGTGGGTCCAGCTGAAAGCAATTACCCACTAGGGGGCTCCAGGCATCAACCTATCAGTATGCATTAAAGATGTGAGAGACATGGTGGGACTATGGGAATCAGGAATAGACAGTGTGACCTTTCCCTCTG
>NW_015536487.1:965441-971631 GCF_001515605.1 Sinocyclocheilus anshuiensis
GAGAGAGAGAGAGAGAGAGAGAGAGAGAGAGAGAGAGAGGGAGAGGGAGAGAGAGAGGAAAGAAAATGGCTAATAGAAGACAACAGACAGGGAGAGAGAGATTTTCCTCTTATTTTGGAGTAAACCAGAGCTATTTCTCTAGGGAGACAAAATGCCCGTGGACACAAGCACTCACATGACAGACAGTCAAAATCCAAGGGAGAGATGAAACGGAGACGAGTGACACTCAACGAAGGGAATGTGTGAGAGAGAGAACTACTATTTTAATTAGCCAAGTCAATTCACATGCTCAGACATGAGCGCTGATCATTAAAGACATGTGAGACCACTCACTCTGCCCGAATACCAAAACTAACTGTCAGATAGAGGTGAGAGTGTTTCAGGACCAGTTTGTTGCGTACGTGTATGTAAGAGAAGGATTTAATCAATTGCTATATCTTGCCAGTTGGTCTATTCTGGGTTCAATACAAGTTAAGCTCAATCGATTTTTTTGTTTGTTTGTTTTATCAACATTATGGCACAAGTGCTGTTGACTGAGCTTAACTTGTACTGAACCCAAAATATTACTCAAGATTCTCCCTATGTAAAATGTATTTGTGTATCATGTATATATTTCAGAACAGCCAAGTAATACCCGTTAGAGTAAGTCATTGAGGAGGGAAAAAATGCAAATGTCCAGCTACTTAGCCATTCTGTAAAAAAGATCCCTAAGCTCTCTTTATATTGACAACATATACATAATGATTCTTCAACTTTCATGAAAAATACAAAAGTTACGAGCTGGGCTGGATGAGAAATGAAATGAAATGCACAGCCAGGCTTAAGTTTGAGAAATCATTGTCTACCTGGGCATTGGGCTGTGATGCATGAGACACCGTTTTGTGCTAGTGGTTTTCATTACTTTCCTTCTACAAATATATGTATTTTGAGTTAACTGCAAAAGAAACTATATGGCACTATCTGAGAGCTCAGGAAACTTCTGGACTGAATACAAAATATCTCATAGCCTAATGTGTGAAACTGCATCTGCTGCATTGCTTGCAGTTGTATGTAGGTCAATGGGGGGAATACATGATCTGCTAGGAAAGGATTGTGAAAAACACGTCCACATCTAGGTCATTAGGGAAATAATTCAAGAATTTACATAGTACTTATTCACATCATTGCACAGTTTTGTTTAGGCAAGCATGATGGAACTCTAGGAATACATGAAGACTGAAAATACATCACGGTCTGTTCACCTGTTGTCTACAGGGAGTTTCTCCATTAATAAACTTAACATATGGATGTGTTTCCTGACTGTAAACACTGGCCATTGCCATCAATTATGATTTGACCTTTTCTTAATGCCCTTTCAAATGTGAAAATCTGCTCTGGGCTACTTATCTTGATAAGACGTTGTGTGAGCTCATTTTTAACCACAGTAGACATTTGAGGGAATCCCCAACATTCAGATTAATAAACCTTAGGCAGGTCTACCTGTCCACATCTAGGTCATTAGGGAAATAATTCAAGAATTTACATAGTACTTATTCACATCATTGCACAGTTTTGTTTAAGCAAGCATGATGGAACTCTAGGAATACATGAAGACTGAAAATACATCACGGTCTGTTCACCTGTTGTCTACAGGGAGTTTCTCCATTAATAAACTTAACATATGGATGTGTTTCCTGACTGTAAACACTGGCCATTGCCATCAATTATGATTTGACCTTTTCTTAATGCCCTTTCAAATGTGAAAATCTGCTCTGGGCTACTTATCTTGATAAGACGTTGTGTGAGCTCATTTTTAACCACAGTAGACATTTGAGGGAATCCCCAACATTCAGATTAATAAACCTTAGGCAGGTCTACCATGGATGAAAACAAGGATGTGAGGGACAGATTTGTAATCTTTACAGTTTGTGTACTGAACGTTTTTTTTCAGGAAAGATGTTTAATCAGCTGAACAAACTGTATGTTACTTAACAGTACAATCTATTGAACGCACTGTACTTCTATCCCTCACAGCCTGGTTTTCATTCCTGTCAAAAATTAAATATGGCCCTACCATGACTAAGCTCTATAATCAACCAATATTGTTCTTCAACTATTATATTTTCTCACCTCAAAAATGAATGCATGGTTGCAGTCTTTGTTATTTTATGGTTGAGAAATGCTAGTCTAGGCTAAAGTGACTCTAATGGACCTTAGACAGGGAAGGTGGCATATTTAGTTTTTGCAAATGAAAATGAAGCTGTAAGAAGTACAGTACGTTCAAAAAGTTGTAAAGTTTGCTTTCAGTTGTTTATGTGATATACAACACTAAAGTATGTATGTTTAATCAGTTCCTGTTGACCTCACACACACACACACACACACACACACACACACACACACACACACACACACACACAAAACTCACATAATTTTCATTCACAAAAAAGTTAAATATGCCATCTTACCCCAACTAAGATGTGTATAATGTAAAGACTCTATGGCAGTTGAAAGGGTCTGGTTACACAGAGCACATACTTGAAATAGCAGCAGGTGGGGTGACGCCATTACATGATGGATGAGATTTAAATCTTTGCCAAGATTTAAAAAGTCACTGATTATTTACACAATCAGTAAAATGGATAATTATGCCACAGATGATATATGAGAGAAGCAGACACACACACATACACATACTACTTAGTGTGTTATAATTGCAGTCTGGGTTACCTGTGTGTGCCAGAATGCCAGACACTGCAGGGTGCTAAAAGGATGCTGGGATACACTCACAGATAACAGTTTGTGTCTGCACACATAAGCAGAAAGGAGGAATTTCTCTCCATCTCACACTCCAACAAAGACAGATGACAAGACCACACGCAGATACAAAAGCTCATCTAGCAAAAACAGGACAGGGATGACAGACACATTCAGCTCAGGCAGTGCTTCAGAAACTAATATAATTTATTGTTATGGTTATCTCAAATGGAGATTTGATTGGTGTTATTTATTTGCTGATCTCGACTAATTATAATTTAAATATCAATTAAAATACATTTTTATGTTGAAGGCCATAGGCCTCTCCATTAGATAAGCCTGATGAGACCCAGGCTGCAAAATTCAGCCAGGCTGTCCGCATTTGATCATACCACCTCTTTTCTTCTAACCTGCCTGACAGCAGCTTTATTAAAGGCACTGAGAAGCTGAACCTCACAGGGCTCACAGAAATAATCTCTCTCTTAAACAAACCTCAGTGAATGGCTTGGATGAGATATGGAGACAGAGGTAGATAATGAATTATTTAATACAAACTGACTGAGATAAATGACCAGGTGTCATGTCTATCTCAAACTTTGTCCATTTATCTATGTATGTTTAAATGGGGTTATTCTGACTTACAGTAGCCTATATATAGCTTCAAGCTGACTCTGAACATGAGGTCAGGGTGTATTATCCAAACATTAAAGGAATATTCTGGTAACACTTTAGTATAGGGACCCAATTCTCACTATTAACTACTTGCTTATTAGCATGCCTGTTATTAATATTGGCTGTTTAATAAAACACATATTCTGCATGACCATATTCTACGTCCCTAATCAATACCTAAACTTAACAACGTCCTTACTACCTATTAATAAGCAGCAAATTAGGAGTTTATTGAGGCAAAAATCATAGTTATTGGTAAGCCTGGGCGATAAAACGGTATCAATATTTATCGACAGTACACCTTCTTCGATAACGATAAAAAAATGTTCGATATAGTGCACAATATAGGCACATGCTATGAGTGATGCAGACAGCACACACAAACATGAACACATGCTGTAATAAGTGCTGTGCCTTCCTGTGATGAGGAGATTGTAAATAAATAATGAATATTAGTCGAATTTAAAATAAACATTTGCATTTGAATGTTAGGTGTGCATCAGGGAGCGTCATTAGTGGCGCACGAGATGCGGTAATAATGATGTAAGTGACGTTGTTGCATTTTAATGTTTTGTTAGTCTAGCCCACAAGATGCGCCACTGCTGTGTTATGCATTCAAAATATTAAAGAAATATAGAAGCTCAATGCGGAGAAGATCTTGATTAGGTGAAAACCGAAACCAAGCCATTCACACAGATGAATATTCAGCGCATTTTTAGACGGACAAATATGACTGCTGCACTCGCGTCTCACACAAGAGATGTAACCATGCTAAGTTAAACCAGTTTAACCTTTAGAAAACAAGTCGCGAATTTGTGGAGGTTTATACTTTTCACTGCGTCTCATATGTTTTTAAAGGCAATCTGTGTGATGGGCGATTCAGCTCTTTGGATTAAGCAATGCATAAATACATGATGCTGCTTTGTTCATAATTGTTTATGCAATTTACGAAATTATAATTGACTTATATGAGTTAATTTAGACGTAATGCAGGTTTTTTTATAGACATTTATTTCCTTGCGTTGACAATTTAAATGTGCTGCATTATTTTGCTCATTGCGCCCTCCTGTGGCCTCGGGAGACAAGCCAAAAGTTTCCTTCAGACCTATTTAAATCTGCATATAAAACATTATAAATGAGATATTTGTTCATTTGTTTGTGTGTTTGACTTTTAAAACAAAACATATTTGTTGTTTGTCTCAATAAATTGGGTTAATTTAAAAATACACTGGTTAAATTTAAACATTTTTTTCTATTGCTTTTTGTTTTAAAAAAGGTTATACAAAATGTCAATAATTATCGATACCGAACGATATTAAACATTATATCGTTGATACATTTTTTAGCTATATCGCCCAGCCCTAGTTATTGGTTTGTTAATAGCGAGAATTGGACCTTAAAATAAAGTGTGAACAATATTCCTTATAAGTTAAGCGCAATTGACAGTACAAAAATAATTCTGTCCCTTGTTTTCTTTAAAAAAATATATTATTATTAATAATAAAAAAGCAAAACTGGAGGTTACAGTGAGGCACTTACAAATGAAATAAATGGGCCCAGTTTTTAAAAGATAGAAGAACTGTGAAGTGTATACATTTAGAAAAGCACAATTTGTCTGATAAAACGTATTACTTGAGCTGTAAATGTGTTCCTCTCATTTTTATGGTTGGTTAAAGGTTTTAAGTGTTATGTTTAAGTAATTTTTAACTTTAATTTTACTTTTATTTTGTTATACTTTGATACCTTAATTCTTTCACTCTCTCTTTCTCTCTCTTTTTTTTTTTGACAGAACAACTACATTTTACAGTTGAAAACAGAACAAAACAAATCAAACCCGACAGCCCTTTTCTGTTGAATTAGCACAACCACAATGCTACTAAACTCTGTTTTGATCCTTTAACATATAGGCTACTGACAACGGCCCTAATAACACAAGTGGTACAGAGTAAGACAAATCAAAAAGAAGAATCAAAGTTCATGATAAGTGGCCTTTTTGCAAGCTGCAGTAATAATAATATATAGAATGTGCACAGTGTCATACACACAAAAATGTCTCGGTTACGTATGTAACCCTCGTTCCCTGAAGGAGGGAATGGAGACGTCACGTCGGTGACCGACAAATTGGGATCTCGCTTCGAGAGACCAATCTACTTCAAGTGTAACTAAACGAGCCAATGCACATTGGCATGTGATGATTGCATCCAGCTGCCGCTGATCACAGCGTGAACATAAAAAGGCAGTAAGTGCAACGCATACCAGGTTTTTGCTGAGGAGCCGAGCAGGTGACCCAGCTGCTCAGCGGTGGTACAGCAGCCGTGGCGACGCGACATGACGTCTCCGTTCCCTCCTTCAGGCAACGAGGGTTACATACGTAACCGAGACGTTCCCTTTCAGTCGGTCACTCTCGATGTCACGTCAGTGACCGACGAATTGGGATCCCTACCAAAGCACCATGGATGCTGCCCCTTCCAGTGTCCTGTGCGAGCCGCCTGCACCCCTTTTTGGTGTAGGCCGGGGCTTGCAACAAGAAGACCAACTTTCACTGTTGTCATAGCACTACCCACTCAGTGAGATTGGATAACACTGGGAAAACGTACCTGTTCCACTTGGAACAGGAACGTAGCGGAAGCCCCATCCTTCCCGAGGGAGGTTTCGGAAGCAGTTACACATATGAACAACAGTTTAGGTGCATATGGAAGATTAGAGGTGATTGTAACCCTCTTGGAAATGGCAGAAGTCTGCCAGGGAAACACGGGCTCTGAGGCTATACCGTGGACTTTAC
>NW_015536487.1:972479-973128 GCF_001515605.1 Sinocyclocheilus anshuiensis
TCACTGTTGTCGTAGCACTACCCACTCAGTGAGATTGGATAACACTGGGAAAACGTACCTGTTCCACTTGGAACAGGAACGTAGCGGAAGCCCCATCCTTCCCGAGGGAGGTTTCGGAAGCAGTTACACATATGAACAACAGTTTAGGTGCATATGGAAGATTAGAGGTGATTGTAACCCTCTTGGAAATGGCAGAAGTCTGCCAGGGAAACACGGCCTCTGAGGCTATACCATGGACCTTACACATATGGGATCCACTTAGGTCTCACATATGGAACCCAGCCTTCTACCGGTTCTCAAGGATTCATCGATTGAAGGCCTGGCGCCGGATGTTAGCCCTCTACCGGTTCTCAAGGATTCAGCGAGTGAGGGCCTGGCGCCAGACGTTCCGTCACATCTGGCTGCCGAAGGGACAGAGGAGCTCGACAGGGCCTACAGTACGGACACTCTGGAGCAGTTTTAGCAAGCCGACACTAAACCGGGGCCTCTGGAGGATTCCGGCTCCACACGAAGTCTATAGAATCTAGCGAACGTGTTGGGGGTCAGCCCGCAGCTCTACAAATATCTGTCAGCAAAGCGCCACGAGCCAGCGCCCAGGAGGATGCAACACTCCTAGTAGAGTGAGCTCGCAACCTGAGTGGGCAGGGCA
>NW_015536487.1:973240-989309 GCF_001515605.1 Sinocyclocheilus anshuiensis
TTCCGACTCCAAAGGAGGAGGTGGCGGGCGAGTTGCGACATGCAACGGCAGCATAGACCACCTTGTCGATTGATGTACGCAACGGTCGCCGTGTTATCCGTTCGGACAAGCACGTGCTTGCCTCATAAGCACCCTTTGAGATGGTTTAAAGCAAGGCGCACCGCTAGCAACTCCAGGCAATTGATATGCCAGTGCAGTTGGGGGCCCGTCCACCCCCCCGACACTGTGTGCCTGTTGTACTTGCCCGGAGGAACGTAAGGTCTGACCACGAGGTGAAGGTTTGGCGACAGGCCGGTGTAACTTGGACCCGGTGAGTGATTCGCACAGCTGATCCCGAGACTGTGCTAGTATAAGCCAATCGTCAAGGTAGTTGAGGATGCGAACACCCTGCTCTCTGAGAGGAACAAGAGCCCCCTCCGCAACTTTCGTGAAGACACAGGGAGACAGGGACAGCCAGAAGGGCAGGACCTTGTACTGGTATGCACGTCCCTCTTCCTTCATGTCGATCGCTGCAAACCAATCTCGGGAACGGATGCACCCGAAAGATGCGTTTCTGCGTCAACATCTTGAATGGTAACCGGTGAAGGGCCTGGTTCAAGACATGCAGGTTCAAGATCAGTCGTAACCCACCACCTTTCTTGGGTACAATGAAGTAGGGGGTGTAAAACCTTGTATTCATATCGGCTGGAGGGACCGGCTCTATTTCATCCTTCGCCAGTAGGACTGCGATCTCCGCACGCAAGACAGGTCGTGAAGCGGATGCCACTAAACTTGGGGGGACGCCGGGCGAACTGAATCGCATAGCCGAGGCAGATGGTCCGCAGAAGCCAGCGAGACGGGCTGGGTAGCGCTAGCCATGCACCCAGATACCATGCAATCGGGACAAACGGAACCACCGCCGTACCCGCAGTGGGGCATCGAGGTGGAACGCAGGGACCCAACTCGGGCGGTGCAACGCATACCTGGTTCCGCAGTTTGGCAGAGGGTGTGTGAGTAGGGCCTTTGTTGACGCTCTCGATCCGCCCGCTGCTGCCTGCTGGCGATGGAGGAGGATGAGTGTGGTCTGGTGTTGGTCCGTCCGCGACTCTCCGTGCCCTCTTGGGACCCAGAGATAGAGAAAACTGCTCTTTTGTCGAGAATTTGGGTGCCATCGACCGTGAGGCCGACGGCGGGACAAAACGAAACAAAAGATTCTCCACCCGGCCCTCCTCTGGGGGAGGGAGTGGTGCGTTCACCATCTCCCAAAGAGCAGATCCCTCCATCTCTGGGTCACCCGTCTCAGAACCGTTTGCTCCTCCGCTTACCGCCAGGTTTGACAGGGGCCTGGACGGGCGGGGAGGCCTGCCTACAACCGGCTCTATGGCGCTGCTTGGCTGGAGGCTGCTGCGGATGCGGCGCGGGAGCGGGGGGCCGCCCTTGGCGATGAGCAGGCTGGGGCGCTGTGGCTGGCGGATGGGTGGAGGCAGCAGCTGCCCGCCGGGGCAGGATGTGTCGAATCACCTCAGTCTGCTTCTGTACAGCCAAGAACTGCTGGGCAAAGCTCTCGACGGCATCGCAGAAGAGGCCAGTCTGGGACACAGGGGCGTTGAGGAACCGTACCTTGTCGGCGTCCCTCATGTCGGCCAGACACAGCCAGACATGGCGCTCCTGGACCACAAGCGTGGACATCGCACGACCCAGAAAATTCGCGGATATAAGCACCGCCGGTCAGACCAGACGAATACCTACAGGCCCGGGAGGGGAGCGACGGGTTTCCCCGCTAGGAGGAGGCGGTCTTAGGACACAACTGCATCGCTACCGACCGCTCCACCGGGGGGATCGCCGTATATCCCCTCACTGCACCACCGTCGAGGGTGGTGAGGGAGGAGGAACCAGCAGGCAGGTTTCTGGCAGTAAAAGGTGCCATCCACGACCTGGTGAGCTCCTCATGCACCTCCGGGAAGAAAGGCACCGGGGCGGGGTGCTGAGAACCAGTTCAAGCCACCCCGAGAAACCAATTATCCAACCTTGAGGGCTCGGGACGCAGTGGAGGTTTCCACTCGAGCCCTACCCTCTCGGTGGCCCGGGAAAGCATAGCCGACATCTCTGGATCCGATTCAGGCATTGCCACCGTCCCGGAGGGCGGCAGCGCAGCCAAATCTTCCTCTCCAGAAAGATCTCCCTCCGATGCAGTGATCGACATCCGGTCGTCAGGAGGAGCACCGCAGGATACCGCTGGTACGCTCTTTGAAGAGAGCCCAACGCGTTCTTTTGGCCGCTCGACTTGATCTGAAGCACTAGAGGAGTGGTGGGCCCCCGAGGGTTGGTTCCCTGAGGGGTTTGCCACCACTGTAACCCTCAAACCACCCGTGCTACTGCCGGAAGTAGCCCTCGCCCGGCAGCCGCCAGGACGAGCACTAGATACCACTGTTACCCTCAAACCACCCGTGCTACTGCCAGAAGTAGTCCTTGCCTGGCAGCCGCCAGAACGAACTCTAGATCACGGCAGAGGCAACGGAGCTCTGCCCCCTTGGAGGTAACGAAGCCTGGTCCACAGTTCCGAGATGGTCATCTTCCCGCAATGGGAACATGACTCATCCACGAACGCCACCTCAGCGTGTTTAATGCCCAGACACGTGAGGCAGCGATCGTGACCATCACCCGGCGCCAGGTAACGACCACATCCAGAAACGCACGGGTGAAATGGCATCTTTAAAAATACGATCAGTCGTCTTTACAAAGACGCACCCGTGTGAGCTCTTTTAGAGAAATTGGCTCTTTCAGGGAAATGCTCTTTTATGTGCTGAGGCACACAGGGGAGATGGCCGAAAGCTTCCAAGAACGCGTCAAACTCATAGACACTGGCTGGAGCAGAACGATGTTGTCGCTCGGCTCTGAAGCAAAAAGCTGGTATGCGTTGCACTTGCTGCCTTTTTATGCTCACGCTGTGATCAGCGGCAGCTGGATGCAATCATCGCATGCCAATGTGCATTGGCTCGTTTAGTTACACTCAAAGTAGATTGGTCTCTCAAAGCATAGGTGTGTCAGGCGTGGGCGATATTGTTCACCTCAAATGTACAGGAAGCATCAGAGATTCTAAGTGAGCCATAAATAATCTGCTCTGTTAAAAAAGCTCAGTTTGAACCTCTGCTGCTTCCTGTACATTTGAGATGAGCAGCATCTCCCACGCTCCCCATCTCCTCACAGGAAGTTCATGGAGCTGCTGAAGAGAATGCAGGGAAATTACCATCTCCTATATCATGTTCATTAGATGACGTAAACATAATACACAAAGAGACTTATATATTAGGGGTGCAACGGTTCAACTTACTCACGGTTCGGTTTGTCGCGGTTTTAGAGTCACGGTTTCGGTACTGTTCGGTATGTGCTATGTTTAGGGAAAAAACTATATTGTCAAATAAACACGTGATGATGGCATTAATGAAAGTTATTCCAGCATAAAGCACTCGCATTGAACAAAGAGTGACTGGTTTGTCCACGTATTGGTTTTTTTTCTCTCATCGCCCTTGTTGTAATGTATTGGGAAGCCAGAATTTGTATCCATCAACAGAAACATGCATTAGCCGAACTCTAACAGACCATATTACAGATGCATTGTCAGATTTAAGTTGAACCGCGGTCCTAGTGCATGCCGAACCGTGTGTGGAGAACCATACGGTTCGATTTTATTACCGAGAACCGTTGCACCCCTAATATATATATTATTATAATTTACAATTAATAATTCATTTGAAATACATACAGACTTCATCAGGCTTTATGGTGTTACCAGATATTTTCATACAGAACGATCAAAAAACTGAGAAAAAAGAAAGCTGGGGAAAGTTGGAGACCCAGAATCAGTCTGAATGCAGTGATATATAAGCCTCCAACAGACTGTTTCGAGATGCTTAACTGCTCTATTCATCAGGGCTTCACAGAACTCACTCATCCCAGCCTTTGCCAACCTCATATGCCAGTCACAGAGATTGCCTGCTTCTAAGTACTCTTCCCATGATGCACTGTTCCCCAAACCACAGCTTACTTAACAACAATGATCCTGTGCAAACCCAGCTGAGTGTTTGCAAATCATTTAGTAACACATTGTGCATTCTAGAGAAAACTTTAGAACTAGCATTACAAGCCTAGTGTGATTTGGCTTTTAGATTGCAAACAATGAATTCAACTCTCAGAATAACGGATGTAATATAAATCAGCCCTGACAGAATATTTAAAATGCTCACAAAATAACTAAAACATATCCACATGATCAAGTGAATAAGTCCATAAAAAGACTGCTGGTGAGAGGGAGCGACTGGGAATGCGATCTTAACATGACACAAGCCAGATTCAAACCTGCATTCTAGTGAGCACATTATTGCACTACCCGCTACGCCACAGCTCTGACCAAGAACAAGATTTCGATGCACATGGCATGTGTTGGGAATTGTCACAGACAAACCAGCCCAAGTCTTTGAAGGCTCCAGTCTTTAATAAAGTTTGCAGTCATTCATGTCTTCAATGATCAAAGCTCCCTCACTATCCATGTGTGAATGCACCGGTTCATGAAGCTTGTTTACAGCTCGAGCCGGGTCCTTCCCAGCTGAGGCTGGCTCTCGCTCTCGGTCTGTGCCTTTGAAAGATGAAGACTGCCAAGATGCTTTAACGAACCGTAACGCGATTATGTAATCCATTGTCAGTGAGGGGCACTAGAACTATCTTCCATTTGTCTAGCAACCTATGTGCTCTGCATGCTCAAGGAAATAAGGCTCCGAGGTAACTGTCCTAAAACACAGATATGAACCCTTTTTCCTTTTGAGGACCAGAACATGTTACTTGTTACATGTTAGATTTTTAAGGTCCTGGAACAACAATCCTACCATAGCTCCAGCTATCACTATCTACCACTAAAACACACTGTCAGAAATGTGCAAAAACTGCACCTTCAGCTCATCACTGGGACAGTACCTCACATTACATTTACATTTATTCATTTAGCAGACGCTTTTATCCAAAGCGACTTACAAATGAGGACAATGGGCGAGCAGCTAAAGTTAGCCAGTGCAATTTGATGAACAGAGGTTTTACGTGCATTCTTTTCGGCTCATTAAAGATTAATCTTGCAGCAGCATTTTGGATTAATTGTAGAGGTTTGATAGAAGTGGCTGGAAGACCTGCCAAGAGAGCATTGCAATAGTCCAGCCTGGACAGAACAAGAGCTTGAACAAGGAGTTGTGTTGCATGTTCTGAAAGAAAGGTCCTGATCTTCTTGATGTTGAATAAAGCAAATCTGCAGGACCGGGCAGTTTTAGCAGTGTGGTCTGAGAAAGTCAGCTGATCATCAATCATAACTCCAAGGTTTCTGGCTGTTTTTGAAGGAGTTATGGTTGATCTGCCTAACTTAGGGTGTATTCACACCAGGAAAGTCCAATAGTTCACTTGCTTTGGTCCGGACCAAATACAATGTTGATTTTTTATTTTTTTTGGTTGTTTGGTGTGGTTTGCTTTCACACTGCCCTTTTTGCAAGTGAACTAGAAATTGTAAACAAAACCACATGCGCCCTAAGGTCATTGCTTCATCCATTCAACCGTACCAGAGTTCGTTTGGAACTGGACCGAGACCACCTCTTCAGCTGGGTCTCGATGTGGTTGTTTGGTACACACTCGAGTGCGATTGCTGTATTCACACCTGCCAAAAAGATCCGCACCAAGGGGGGAACTGAACTTGAGTTTGATTCAATCGAACCAAACAAGACAGGTGTGAATACACCCTTAAAAAAGAAACATGCATCCAGTAACAGGTGCATACTATACCTTTGAATAGTATTATGTGCCCTTAAAATACTACCATAAACCCTTTATTTTTTGAGAGTGCAGTAAGTAAATTATAAATTGATAGTGTATAATCCATTTATATATCCTATCCCTGAAATATGATTGGTTGATGGGGAAATTGCTCCAGGAGCAGCAAGGATGTTGATTGAGGTACATGTGACCCAGAATCAAATCACTAATGGGCTGTAAAACCTCACAACTTAAGGGTGAAGGACTTTATGTCAACACATTTACAAACGAACCGCTAATTTGCATAAAAAACATCAAACTCTGCGCGCCAACCCGCCGTTGTGATTAACCTCATTATTGCACTCGAGGAAAACACACATACACAAACACAAGTTGGCTTATTTCAAAGGTAAGAGCGACAAACATCACACACTTGCTGGGGCGTCGTGTTAAACTAACTTACCGAGTCTCCTGTCCGCGGATGCAGCTGCGAGCGCGTGGACAGACAGCAAGGCGAGGAGCAGCGCGCGCACACAAGCCATCCTCCCGTCGAGCCCAAACAGCTCTCGTTAATTCGGCATAGCGGCTCTCGCGTTTCAGGGGGTGATGTGATTAGAGCGGAAGTTGGGCAGAAGCGACTGAGATGGAGGATAGTGAGATAAGTGAAGCTCTGGTACTCAGTATCCTGTACTCAACTCTGAGATGCGCGAGGCGCGTTCAGCACCACGGTCAGCGCCCCGCCTCGACCGATGACGTCACGAGTACGTGCGCTTTCTCCACGTGCGTGTTTCAAGACTAGAAAGATTTGATTAGATTTATAATTGATAACATTGACCCCACTTTTCCTTTGTGCTTAGAACATGTTTTATTTGGTTTCACTAATATCCCCTCAAATAAAAGTGTAAGTATAAGCACAGTAGTGTATAAGTGTAAGTACAGTAAAACCAATCCTTTATTTTTGGTTCTTGAAAAAGAAATTCAAATGTATGTTAAGACAATTTTTATTCACATAATAAGAAAGCAATTAAGACTTTCTCCATTTGTAAGTCCTTTAACACATTTACATGATGTTTAGCCCATCCCCCTGGCTGTATTTGTATTTTTTATACATATTTAGTATTTTTTTGTGTGTGTGTTTTGTTTTCATGTGTATTATTGTAGTCCTAACTGTACTTTGACTGTGTTTATTGAAGTTTAATTAAAAAACAAAAGTGCGTGTTTTAAAGGGTTAGTTCACCCAAAAATGAAAATTCTGTCACTAATTACTCACCCTCATGTCGTTTCAAACCCGTAAGACCTTCGTTCATCTTCGGAACACAAATTAATATATTTTTGATGGAATCTGAGAGCTGTCTGACCCTGCATAGCCAGCAAGGCAACTTTTGTGTGCAAAAAAAACAAACAAAAAAACACTTTATTCAACAATTCGTCTCCTCTGCGTCACCCTGTAGCGCCATAAACAGCGTATGCTGTTCTGCGTCAGCTGCGTCACACGGATAGGCTGTTTTCGTTCAGATCAAATCACAACAACGTAGGAAACAGATTCGGTGTTGTGCCGAATTCTGCACCCCTGCCAGATTATGCACCCCCTCGTTGAAGTCGCTACCTGATTGCCTAATCCCAACCCCCACCCCTAATCCTAACCCCTCCCCACACCTACTCCTAAACCTACCAATACTACGGGGTGCATAATTTGGCAGGGTGCAAATTTCGGCACTACACCGGCATGGCACAGCTGACTGAACATTTCAGTTGCGTTGCTGTCTATGGAGGGTCAGACAGCTCTCAGATTCCATCAAAAATATCTTAATTTGTGTTCCGAAGATGAACGAAGGTCTTACGGGTTTGAAACGACATGAGGGTGAGTAATTAATGACAGAATTTTAATTTTTGGGTGAACTAACTTTAAGACTTCTGTACGGTCAGGTGTATTTCGTTTGCAGCGATGGACCGCACTTCTTCTCTGGACTGATAGTGAAGACTGAATGGTTATGGGCACACTTCACTTTAAGTTATAAGCAACACCGCTTTCTTCCAAATCAGTCTGAATCTCATGTGCTTTTTCTTTATTTCACACCATGATTTTAAACTGTGACACGGTGAAAAAATATTCAATTATATATTCATATCTCAGAGTACATTTAGCAATTATTGTCTGTACATTTCTACGGTTTAATAGGGAAAAGTCTTAAGTATAACAACACATCACACCCCAGTATTTGGATCTAAGTATAAAGCAGAAAAGGTAAATAGGAGGGACGTATTTCATCAAAGACACCTTAAACAGAAGTATCGTCTTAAGGTAAACCAGATTCACTAAAATGTCTTAAAAAATGGAGAGAAAAAATAGAATTGCAAAGATTGATAAGATTATAACCTACAGTTATATGCAATGGAAACACTGTTGCATTTGAAACTGTACAAAAGAAAATGAATAGTGATTCCAATGAACCAAGACAAAGTTTTATGGAAGTTTTGTTTATAAAGTGAATGTTCTTGTAATATAGAGTGAAAACAAAAAAACATCCAAGACAGTAAGTATACAGCTGAGAGTACAAAATAAGAAATAAAGGATTTTGTGGGAGTATGCAGAAGCTCGAAACTATTAGCTTGCCCATTTAACTGTTTGATTGTTGGCATTGATTTAGGATATCAATCAGCATCCTGACAGTGGATTCATAGATGGTCCTAAGATTGAGAGACAGAGCAAAACAACATGAACAGTTGTACAGCTATTATTGTATATAGGACTCAGACAGCATGCTTTCACAATATGACATCTAAATCTTTTACCTCTGTATATTGTCAGAGTTTTCAGCAGTGATGTTGTAATAGTTCTGTATTTGTCTGCGTACAGACAAAGCAATTTCCTTCAACTCCACAATAAATGCATCAGCTGTAATGAACAGAGCAGAAGGGTAAAAACAATCATGTATTCAGAGGATTTTATAAAAGAAACAAAATGAATCTCAGTCTCTTTTTTCACTTCATATCACTCAAGTTACTTCAAGTCCAACTCCACTGGACTTGTTACATGCTTTAGGCTCCACATGCGAAATGAAAACTTTGAGAATGTGTTCAGTAGAATAATTTAGAAATTCCTCAAATTCTTACTATCAAGCATTCAGGTGATGGAACTAAATAAAGGCCCATTCACACCAATGGTGATAACTATAACTGTGAAGTTTTAACAATCGTTATAATTTCGTGAGAATAGGGAAGGCCACACCACAATTACAATGATAACAACACAGAGGAACAATATGATTGGAATCATTCTCTATTTTGTCCAGTTGACGAATGATAGTCAGAGCTTGAGTATTTTAAGTGGCAGATGACATATCTGCAGTGTGCATATATAGTAAACGATGTTATGGTCTGTTGGTGCAGATGCTAATATACTTGTTATTAGACTTGTGCCGGTATTCGGTGATGCGGTATATCACGGTAATGAATATGCACGATATTGTTATCGTGGGCTCTTCTAAATACCGTGAATAATTATATATTACAAGTTATTCAGAATTTTGAATGCATTTTAAGAATACTTTTCCCATCAACTAGTCAAAATGCACAAAACCGCTGTATGCTGCGTGAAAGAGGCATACGCACTCTGATGTAAATAAGCGTGGATGAGAAGCACATGGCGGAACATATGAGAGATGCTCTGGATGAAAGCGCACTTTCACTCTCTGACAGCAGATGGCGCTAAACTGCAGAAATAATAATTATCTTTATTGGTGTGAACGGGCCTTAACGACAACTAAAATTATTAACAAAAACTCACATTGTTTGATGATGGTCAGAATGTGTGTAACTGCAGCCCACTGTGTGATACTATCGATGGCCTCTGACTCTATGGAGGAGCTCATTTCAGATAGAAAAAACCTAGAACATACCAGAAAATGATTAGAATTGTTCAATTTAAGTATGAACATAGGCTTTTAGTTCTAGCTGGTGTTTAATGTTACCTGGTAACAGCAGGTGATCTGAGCATTACTTTGAGTATGGTGTTCGAGAGAGGTGGAAGGTCATTAACCGTCTCTGGAGTCAACACCTCTTCCACATGAGAGATCTGCATGAAGAAACATCAAAAACGTCTGTCTCAAAAACAAAATATTTCTTATTTACATAACTCATTTAAAGACGACATCTGAGTAAAAGAAATGCTTTGAGCTCAACAAGTCTTTCAATTAAAAAGAAAGGAGAAATGCCACAAACATCAAACAGCACAATAAACTAAACAATTAGCAGATTTACCTTCTGCAAGGTGCGGCTGATATCAATAATAACTGCTGCACAGAGTGATGAGAAGACTCCTGTGATGAACTCTGACCTCTCAGTTGTAAACTTAGTCACCAGCAAGAAGTCATAGAGAGCTTCTTCAGAAGAGCAACACAACTAAAGATACATAAAGAAAGGCTTTTTAAAATAAAGTGTCAGAATAAAATGTCGTCAGGCAGAAATGTCAGTCAAATTTTAACAAGACTAAATTGAGTTTAAATATGTACACGTGCACACACGTTTGTCAAACACATTCAGAAACATCTGGAAATGGAAAGTGTATTTGAGGAAGGCACTAACACCTCACCTCCTGCCCCTCTTCCTTGTCTTTACGCAGACGATGTGCTATGATCTCCACAACTTTCTGGAAGATGTTGGTCAAAATGCGGATAGTGAGGGATGTTCGATCTTCCTGATCTTCCTGATCTTCCTCAGGCTTATGGGAAAGGCAGGCCTGTGCCACCTCAGTAAGCAGAGCGAGCACAGGAGGGATGCACACGTATCCTTTCTCTAAATGAACACACATACAGAACATTTGTTATAAAAGCATTACGCTATACAGTGCTGCAGCTAAGACATCAATACCTGGAAGACTAATTCGCCATGGGTTCCCTCGAGATTTTCCTATGGGTTTATATAATGGGGTTTTTCAATTTATGAATAAAACAAGGTCTGTGGTAAATATAAATTGACGATAATCGGACGTTTTGCTCTACAACATAACACACAGACATACTAAAAGCGCAAATTTTAAAGCAGTTATGTTCATTTTTAAAATCGATTCCTTTTTTCCCCGTTTAAATTTTGCTGGACTCCTTTTTAATGGTTAAATAAAATTTTATTAATCAAAAAGCGTGTCTAATAATTAATTAAAATCCTGAAACTTAAACAATTTAACATCAATTTATTAAAAGTTTAACACAAATTACATGTTTAGGGCCCTATGAAATGTTTTATTTTTTCCAACCTTATGTTTTATTGTTACCAAATTCTGTGTTTTAGCATAGTAGTAGCCTATTACATACATTCTACTGAACAATAGTAAGTAATAGCCTATATTTCTGCCGCAATGTCTTCAAGTTAAAGGGCGGGCCGCACCCCTAATATAATGGCAGGGGAAACACTGCTGATGCAGCACTCTCTTGTAAACTTTTGTGGGAAAGTGGTCAAACATGTAATTATATCTTGAATAAACCCACAAATCTGTCAGTTTATAATACAATCACTAGGTCATACATCAGCATAAAGACTTAAGACTTATTCACCTGTCTGCAGGACAGAAGCAACATGCTGCAGTACGTGGTCTCTGAAATCACTGTCTCCTACAGAAACCCGCAGCACATCCTTGCACACTGTTAAACAACTCTGACAATGATACAGTAAAGGGAAACAAATTATATACATATAATGCAAAATCATGTGCCTGCACAGTTCATTGTGAAGCAATGAATTAGTTTTAGGATTAGGCTTCATGTGTTGTCTATCATTTTCAACAAGGAAAACAATATTTTTAATATAATAATGTTATATATAAAGACTTAAATTGTTTTGCATGTACACTAAACGTTTGTTGGTAAGACTTTTTTAAAATGTTTTTGAAGTCTCTTATGCTCCCCAAGACTGCATTTATTTGATCAAAAATACAAAAAAAAAAAAAAGGTAATATTGTTAAATATTATGACAATTTAAATTGACAAATTACCAACAGAAAAAAAAACTACTTTCACACTGATCATGCCACTCACTTCTACTGTCTTCCTGCTTAAAGACAATTGTTGCTCACTGCTGGAGCTGGCCAGGAAAGGAAGGATTATTTTCTCTACCCAGGACACAGAATGCTCCAGGGATTTGAGGAACTCCCGCTCCTCTGGGTACTGTAGGATCAGAAAGAGGTGCTGATTATGACTTTTATTTATACAAACTAAAAGTGAGCTTACAGGCCATACAAACAACCACTGCTTGATCTGCAGTTAACAAAATCCAAGTCATGTCCAATGAAAACCACTTGCACAGTTCAGCATAGGACAGCCATAAAACATCAATACTAGGGCTGCACGATTAATCGCATGCGATATTTAACGCGCATCTTATCAGTAAAGCCGGTTCTGTAATCAGCAGTAAATCTCCATCACCTGCGTGCTTTCACATTGAGCAGCATTAACTACACAGAACCGTTGTTCACTGACGAGCTGCGCTAAACCACGTTCATATTCGCATGATTTTTTGCGCTGCTCATCAGTGAACAACGGCTCTATGTAGTTAATGCTGCTCAATGTGAAAGCACGCAGGTGATGGAGATTTACTGCTGATTACAGAACCGGCTTTCTGACAAGATGCGCGTTAAATATCGCATGCGATTAATCGTGCAGCCCTAATCAATACTCTATTATACAGAGATGCAAACAGGCAAGGGGGACAAAAGGGGAGAAGATTGCATGGATCAGGGGCATGCTCCACATGGAATTTCTTTTAAAGATATTTGTTTTACAAGCTCATTTGTAGTTACTTTAAGGTATTTTTAAAAATATTTTTTATTACCTTATGTCCAAAACTGTAATTTTTCACACACACACACATCTTGTTGCAACATTTTGCAAAAATCAAGATTTAATATATTTAGTGAAAATCCCATGTTATAAAAGATGAAGTGCTATGCAGGCTATTTAAAGGGGTCATATGATGTTGCTAAAAAGAACATTATTTTGTGTATTTTCGGTTTAAGGTTAAAAAAACACATTATTTTCCACATACTGTACATTATTGTTTCTCCTCTATGCCCCACCTGTCTGAAACACGTCGATTTTTACAAAGTTCATCGTTCTGAAAAGCGAGGTTTGCTCTGATTGGCCAGCTATCCAGTGCATTGTGATTGGCCGAATACCTCAAGAGTGCACACGGTGGCCTTGAGTGAGCGGAGGCGGGCGTGCTGAGTGAGCGACGGCCGGTGGGCTTGAGAACGGCGCGGCCGGCGGATTCGACCAAGGAGCGTCCTGCGGGATTGCGGCAACCACATGTGACGACCCCGGGCTGGACTCCGCTTCGTCCACGGTGAAAGCCGATACGGCGATCCACAGCGCAAAGTTGATGTATTTCCTCAGCGACCAGCACGATTCAGCTCTAGGCATGACGAAGCGGATAGTTTCGCTTTCACAATGAAACACAGCGTCCTCACAACATGGCGGCAGCAACAATACTATTGCAAGAATAAAAGTTATGCCGCCTTTCTTTGCGTGTAGACATGTAGGGGCGTGTTAGAACGAGCCATTTTAGGTAGGCGTGGTGACACTTAACTTTTATAAAGAATATCTCTTTGGATTTGAGACTTTAGTCTTTGCAACTTTACAGATCTTCTGTATGCACCAAGAGCTTGTAACACTCCAAAGAGAAAGGAAAAAATTGAAATTGGATCATATGACCCCTTTAAGACAATATTGGCTGATTAGACGGCAATGCTGACTTAAAATGCAAAATGTTTGCCCTCTCTCTCTTCACTGTTCCCACATCTCAGACCTCAAATACATAAAATATTACCCTTTTTAGACATAGTTTTTTGAAGTAAAGAGTAAAGAAAATACTATACAAAACTTGCTAGCAGTTGCCAAGTGGTTATCAGTCTTACTTTTCCAATACAAATAAGACCAATCTACATTTTCATAACTGAATTAAAAAAAAGTTATGACCAGTCTGCAACCAGCCCCAGTTCTTTATTTACCCTTGTAAGATCACAAGTACCCTTGTACTGTATAGCTAAAGAATGTATAGTTAAAGTACTGACAGAAAACTTATTTCCTTTAAACCTCTCTTCACATCTTAACATCTCTTGTGTGAGTGTGTTCAGTGGATGTTGGCTTTGTTTGGAGTGTGAGACTCAAAGAGTGAATGCAGAGGGGTTACTGCAGTACACTCACTTTGTGCTGAAGATGGATACAGAGTCGGCCATGGAAGATAAAAGCTCTCAGCGCTGTCTCAATGACTGCCACACTGACCTCTGCTCCACTCAGAGAGGAAAACAACAGCGACTGCACACATATATACAAAAGAGAAATGACAATAGCTCCAAAATGATGGTACATTCTGGAATCAGTTCAGAACAAAGCATAAAAAGACCCTAATATTTTTTTCTGCCTCTATGATCTGGAAAAGTGGGTATGTTTTCTGGTTGAAAAGTTTTATGTAATATCTGAAGACCTCAGTAAATACAACCTCCCATGAACAAAACAATTCTATAGTAGTGTTGGGCGATATGCTCCATAGTTATATCCTCAGCCTGTGAGATCGCTGATACACGATATTATCATGTAAATTTATTTCCTTAGATTCATAGCCGGAGAGTAAACCAAATCCAGGGTATGGCTAAAAGCAGCCTAAACTACATATTCAAGTACTTTAATCAAGTAAAATATGGATGTCATGTCATAAAACATTTTTAATATGACTGAATTTGTATTTAACATGATAATTTAATAAAAACATTCTAAGTTACTAATTATAATGCTTACAGTTCCTCAGTTACATTATCAAAGAACATATCACTGACTTCAGTCTAGCATGGGTTTATGCACTTTATACCCCCGCACTTTATTATTATTATCATTATTATTATTAGAGAGCTTTGACTAATATAATAACATTGTCATTTAGCTGAACAGCTCAATGCAGCAGTATCTTTAAAGACTGGTGAAAACCTGCAATTACCATATTGACTTCGTAATGACCGTAATATCACATAAAGAGTATGTTTGCACCAGTTCTCAGTAATAGTAATCATCAAACCTCTGTACCTTCCATTTGTCGAGGGCCTTATGAAGTGGTCTGATCTGATCCAGTGGCAGCGTGAACAGACAGTCTCGAGTTTTAGGGTGCAGGAGTACATAATCCAGATAGTCTAGGCCCAGATCTGGTTTAGACTCTTCCAGCCCATCAAAATGCACTTTACCAGATGTATCTTCATCACCTTGCTGACAAGAGAGTGATCATAGAGGATATGAAAACACCTTAAACACCTTATGACCCCCACATGGACACTCTACAGGACATTTACCGCTCTCACAGGTACGGCCTCCACAAGCCAGTTCTCTATCAGCTCCACAATATGGCTGATCTGCCCCCAGCTACAGAGACACTCCACCGACTGACTGTATGCTGTCACAGCGGTGCCTGCTTTCAAACTCCTCAAGTGAGACATCACTTTACTCCTGCAGACAGGAACACACAGTCATGCAGTACACCCAGACAGCCCTACAGATCGCTCTAAAGCCTTCAAAACTAGGGCTGGACGATATGGCCAAAATTTATATCACGATATATTTCTTCATTTCGGTCGATACGATATAATTCCGATATCGATATGAACACTATTTATCTGAAATAGAAATCTTTTGTAACATTATAAATGCCTTTATCATCACTTTTGATCAATTTTAAGCATCCTTGCTAAATTAAATTATTAATTTCTATAATTTCTTTCCCAAAAAATGTATAAAAATTATACTGAATGGAATAGTGTATAATGTTACAAAAGCTTTTTATTTCAGATAAATGCTGATCTTTGGATCTTTCTATTCATCAAAGAATCCTGAAAAAAAATGTACTCAACTGTTTTAAATATTGATAATCAGCATATCAGCATATTAGAATGATTTCTGAAGGATCATGTGACACTGAAGACTGGAGTAATGATGCTGAAAATTGACCTATGTATGATCACAGGAATAAATTACATTTGAAAATCTATTCAAATAGAAAGCAATTTTAAATAGTAAAAATAGGGAAACTGGTAATGTATATCGAAATATCGGAAATGTGTTTAAAAATCATATCACCGTTATTGAAAAAAATTATATCGCGATACATATTGATATTGAATTATTGTCCAGCCCTATTCAAAACACACTCAATCCCACCAGCATTAGAGAACGCCTTTGGATCAAATAGGAATCAGAATTGGCATTTCGCTTTTAAGCCAACCTGCTGTTCTGGGGAGATGGCTGAGACACCATGCGGACTGTGTTAGACACTCAGC
>NW_015536487.1:989378-998695 GCF_001515605.1 Sinocyclocheilus anshuiensis
GTGTTAGACACTTAGCAGGAAAGATGATTTTGAAATGCTTTTTTCTTCATTGAACTTTCCTTTGCAGGAATAGCGCCCCGAAAAATGACAATTCAGATTTGTCTCATGTCAAGGGGGTGTTTTCATTTTTAGCTGCTCTACTGCTTTAAAATGGGGCATTTAACAACGTAATCTGCACAGATGGGTAGTTGAGGGGGAGAGTCCTACTAACCTCAGTGCTGGAACAGAAGAGGCAGGAAGTAGAGAGGCTAGAAGAATGAGAGGGGCTTTACACTGTTCCTCCTGCGCACACACATATGCACAAAACTGCGTCATGTTGCAACCATATTGCATCAGCTTTAAGGGTGTGATTACAGTGTTCAGCTTTGCTTTTTAAATCGTCCTTTGGTTCTCTGTGTGAATGTGCCTCTTACCTGAAAGATTTTAAGATACTGGGGCAGAACTGATGCAAACTTTGACGTGGTGTACTTGAAGGCATCTTGGTTAGCCATGAGAGATTTCTGAACACTTTTCCACAGAATTACGAGGATCTCCAGCAGGCTGGCCATGGAGGCAGTGTCCTGCACTGAGAGAACATCCTCCAACATCTAGTGACAATGACAAACATAATCATTATTTTTTTATTATTATATTTTCCTTTTTTAACTCCATGCCAGCTTGTATGGCTATGTTCATGGGGAGAGCTAGGTTTAGCTAAATTAGATGTTTAAGATAAATTTTTCTAACAAACTTAAAACTAAATCTGGATTTTTTATTATTATTATTATTACTATTATTATTATTTATATCTGTCTGAACTTCCCAATCATTGCTCGACAGTTTGTAGGATATTGTGGAAAACATTTAATCTGAATATTAACAGGCTTTTCTCTTTGTTTAAAATATATTTAATAATATAAATAATAATATATAAGTGAGATTTAGTTTGCGAAGAATATCTGACTGTACATACACTACCATTTGAAAGATTTGTATTTTTTTTAAAGTCGTATATATACATATATTTTTTCAGCAAGGATGCATGAAATTACAGTAAAGATTTTTTTACATTGTTACAAAAGATAAATGCTGTTATTTTAAATTTGCCAAAGAAACCTAAAAAAGTATTATGGTTTTCACAAAAAAAAAACAAAAAAAAACTAAGCAGCACAACTGGTCACATCTTTAATGAGAAGAAATGTTTCTTGAGCACCAAATCAACATGATCATGTGACACTGAAGACCAGAGTAATGACTGCTGAAAATTTAGCTTTGCCATCACAGAAATAAATTAATTTTAAAATATATTAAAATAGAAAAAATATTTTAAACTGTAATAACTTTTCACAATATTACTGCTTTTACTGTATTTTTGATTAAATAAATTCAGCCTTGGTTTCCATAAGAGACTTCTTTTAAAAATATATAAAAAATACATACAAATTTTACTGACCCCAAACTTTTAAACAGCTGTGTATATCAAGTCTCACCGTGCTGTTTTCTTTATTGCTAGATGCAAATTCATCATCTCCTGCATTTTGAATGCACACATTCAGGCACTTTCGGATCACTAGCATCAGCTTGACTACAAAGAGAAAGCACTGTGAGCTTACGTTGACATTTCTGAGAACGACACATACTGTACTTCCAAATGTCAAAACTAAACCCTTGTAACTCAACACACAATATAAAACAGAATTCATATTTAAGAAAGCTTACTGGAGTATCCAAAACAATCTAACCTATATTAGCAGGAGCCGTGTACAGATAAGCATGTTGGTAAAACTTTCGAGCCGCCCCAGGGTTTGTCTGAATCAGGGTGACGCATCGCTCGCACCAGACAGTCTCCGATTGGTTGACTGGAAAGAATGAGTTGAACAGGAGATTGACGATTCGCTTGGAAACAGGAGGAGAGTCCATTTCCAATCGAGCCAGCAGGTGCTCCAGGGAACAAACTTTCCAAAACTGTAGCATGACAAAGTGGGAAAAAATAGGCAAACAATGAGTACACTAATACTTTGTATTAACTTTTAAAATTTTTGTAATAACATTTTAACTCAAAGGACAGCAAATTTGGTGAGAGAACAAAGTGTCAAATAATGTCAATCTGTTATTTAACATTTACATTTAGCAGACGCTTTTATCCAAAGTGACTTACAAATGAGGACAATGGAAGCAATCAAAATCAACAAATGAGCATATGTGACCCTGGACCACAAAACCAGTCATAAGGGTCAATTTTGTGAAATTGAGATTTAATTTAATAAATAAGCTTTCCATTGATGTATGGTTTGTTAGGATAGCACAATATTTGGCTGAGATACAACTATTTGAAAATCTGGAATCTGAGGGTGCAAAAAAATCTAAATGTTGAGAAAATCGCCTTTAAATTTGTCCAAATGAAGTCCTTAGCAATGCATATTACTAATCAAAAATTAAGTTTTGATATATTTACGGTAGGAAATTTACAAAATATCTTCATGGAACATGATCTTTACTTAATATCCTAATGATTTTTGGCATAAAAGAAAAATCGATAATTTTGACCCATACCATGTTTTTTTGGCTATTGCTACGAATATACCCCAGTGACTTAAGACTGGTTTTGTGGTCCATGGTCACATATATGCATGATATGCAAGTGCTATGACAAGTCTCAGTTATAGCTTGGAAGGGCTCAGAATGTGATTTAAACATTTATTTTTCTTCATAATCATATATTTTTCTTACCTTGGCTGCCCGTACAGCCTTGATCTTGAGGAGCATGCCCACAAAGGCAACACGCACTTTTTCAGAGCTGTCATGGAGGCTACTCTTCAGAGCAGGCAACAGTTTTTCCATGAGTGGATGACTTAAACTGTTATCCAGAATTATAGACATGCACTGCAGAGCAAACAAACAGGCTTTAACAAGACTGATGAGGATGTAAAATAAATAGCAAAAAAGCACAAAGTTCAAATGAACTGTAAACATATTCATTTAAAACAAATATGCTAAACTCTGAACTTTTAATTAATGATTGGATGCATTCCATTCCCTCTAAAAATCCTTTTACAGTTTGAAGCTCCTAAATGACTAAATCAAGCTAAAATCACTCATCAGAAGACAGTGTCCTTTCTCAAGCTGTAAATTGCTTTAAATTGCATTCCACTGCAAAACTGGAAAGATGTTAAGCAATTGCTCCCCATCTCTCTCTGATCACTTTGCACTTTTCTCAAGTGACTGATAGATGGTCAGGCTTTTACCATGAACACGGAGCATCGGACATCTGGAGAGCTTGTGTCATTAGCCAGCTGCAGGATGAGCTTCTCCAGTAGGTCAGTGATGATCGTGGAAGGGATGACCTCCCAGCAACGAGCCAGGATAGAACATACACCCAGCACTGCAGAAGATCGCACGAGGGGCTGTGGGTCATCAAGGAGAGCCTATAGACAGAAAGGGTAAATTTGACAGCCATTAAAGCTACTATCTTTTGTTGACTGCGACTGAGTGGAACAGTCAGTTTCCACAAAGTAAAAATCCCAGTCATTTTCTCCATAGGGGAACTAACTTATAAAGCGATGAAGACGACCTACTGTGAGCTACGAGGTTGTTAATCAATGGTAAATATTTTTGCAAAAGCAAACAGCCTGCATTATTTCAACTTTTTAAATATTTTCAACAGCAGAATTCCTGGTGAAACTACATTACCCATGATGATTCTGCAAATAAATAGTTTTTTGCTTTAATTCAAATTTTGTAATGTTGTGATTCACCTCGTAGCTGGTTGGTTTGGTTCAGGGCTTAAAATTCTTAATAGGGGTCATCGGATGCCCATTTTCCACAAGTTGATATGATTCTTCAGGGTCTTAATGAAAAGTCTATAACATACTTTGGTTAAAATTTCTCAATGGTAGTGTAAAACAACACCTTTGTTACCTTGTCAAAAACAGCTCTACACACAGCAAGCCGTTTTGTTGCATGTCTCTTTAAATGCTAATGAGCTCTGCTCACCCCGCTCCTCTCTTCTGTGGGGTGATGAGCCTTTCTCATGATACTGTTTACTTTAGCCGCAGAACTTGCTAACTAGCACGTTATTAGGAAAGGCGATTTGCAAAGATTCATAAAATAACCTTATACTCACTTCTTCTGTAGGTGAGGCTGGATCACAAATGATTTGCATGAACATAGGGCTGGACGATATGGCCAAAATTGATATCACGATATATTTCTTAATTTCGGTCGATACGATATAATTCCGATATCGATATGAACACTATTTATCTGAAATAGAAATCTTTTGTAACATTATAAATGCCTTTATCATCACTTTTGATCAATTTTAAGCATTCTTGCTAAATAAAAGTATTAATTTCTATAATTTCTTTCCCAAAAAAATTATAAAAATTATACTGAATGGAATAGTGTATAATGTTACAAAAGCTTTTTATTTCAGATAAATGCTGATCTTTGGATCTTTCTATTCATCAAAGAATCCTGAAAAAAAATGTACTCAACTGTTTTAAATATTGATAATCAGCAAATCAGCATATTAGAATGATTTCTGAAGGATCATGTGACACTGAAGACTGGAGTAATGATGCTGAAAATTTACCTATGCATGATCACAGGAATAAATTACATTTTAAAATCTATTCAAATAGAAAGCAATTTTAAATAGTAAAAATATTTCAACATTTTACTGTTTTTGCTGTACTTTGGATCAAATAAATGCAGGCTTGGTGAGCAGAAGCTGGATCACGAATGATTCGTGCGAACATAGACGCATTTAGGTAGATTGGGGGTGCATTCCCTTCAAAAACAAATGTAATCCACTGCGTCTTCAGCGGCTCAGATGTCGGGAGTGAATGACAACTGCTATGTTCATTATTACATCCAACAACAGAACATCTCAATCGCTTAGGAGACATATTTGTCTACATCTGCTCCAGCTTCGAAACAATGGCAGACTGATGACAGCTCACCCAGGGCGGGTCTAAGGTAAAACGCTAGAGTCAATCAACAATAGTGGGAGGGGCCTGGGTCTGTGTGACGTCACACAGACAGGCATCTGAGAATGGCTTGGTATGAGAAAGGGGAGATGATTTAATGAGATTAAAAGATCTATAATGAGATCTTTATCATTATAGGGTGGTTGTGTACACACACTGCCAACACACATTTCAGTTCAAACAGCTTGTAAAAGTGCATGTCGCATCCGATGACCCCTTTAAAGACATTTTTTATTCTCTAAAAATGAAGAAATACATCTGTAACCAAGGCCACTGAAAAAAAAAAAGGGTGTACACTGGTGCACTCCATTTACACACACAGAACACTTACAACATATCGATAATGCATAATAATGCAAGACATACAAACAGTAAATCGAGTTGTTTCTGAACAGCCTGGTCCACCATCTCACTGCTCATGCTGGGGTCATGGATGGGAAAAGCCTCAGTGAAGAGCAGTGTGGCATTGGCACGAACCTCAGCATTGGTGGCCTGTTGAAAACGATTAAAAACATGTCTAATTGAACAAGGTGATATACTTCACCAAAGCACCAAATTTAGTCTTGTCCAACATGTTTAAAATATAAGCACAATAAAACAACACACGGTCAACTGATTTATTATCTACCTTTAATGCTTTCCACAGAATTGGCTTGTAGAGCCTGTGCAGCATCTTATCGACACCTTCTCGAAACTTCTGCTTGTGGAAATAAGTAAGGATCTATATGCAGAGACAGGGACAATTTTTCACTTACAGTGAAGAATTAAGTTTACAAATTCATATCACTAAATTATCTGTTCCATCTGTCAAATTTCCACTGTAAGTAGCAAGTCTTATTATTATTTCTCTTATTTATTATTATTGTTATTGTATTTTTCCAGTAAACAATTACAACAAAAAAAAAAAAGAAATTCTGCCTTGGTGAGCATAAAAGACTTCTATTAAAAACATTAAAACATCTTACCATCCCTAAACTTTTGAACGGTAGTGAAAGTTAACAAGTTCATATTTAATTAACCACTCCATTGCAATAAAGATGAAATACAGTCTCTGACCTGTCGGACTTTGCTGTGTACAGGTGAGTTTCTGTGCAGCAACAGAGCGTGCTGCATTAAGTCCTGGATGCAGGTGGACTCAATCTCCTCCATGAAAGAGCCTGATGCCTTCCTCCATGCTCTGAAGTAAATCTCAGCCACATGAACAGACAGAGTTCTGTAGGTACAGCGGGAGAAAAAAGACAGCTAAAATCAAAAGAAATACCAGATCAAACAGAACAAATGCACAGTGTACTTTGATAGCACAGAGACCACGCTAACATTGCTTGTCTGATTAATATGTGAAGGTTACAACAGAACCGTCTTGCTTGGCTTGTTTTAATAAGTACAAGTTTTGTGTGGAGAAAATTAGTTTGTGTGAGTGATAACCTGATAACTCTGCTACTCAAGTAGCGTCATGCAAATTTTACCTCAAACATGTGAAGCATAATTTCATTTAATATTTTTAAAGGTGCACTGAGTAATTTACCCGCTAAAAAACATTAAAGATACATCCCAAATGATAGTCAAGTCCACATAAAGTCCTAAAAGGCAAGTCAGTTTTCTTGACTCCCATCTTGGTATTACATCTAGGCAACTAAAAAAATTTTCTTGGTAGGCATTAGGCATTTAATGCACATACACATTATAAATAAACTTCCATTGTTGCAGCTGCTATACTTAGCATCTATATATTGAGCGTAGCAGGTTTTCAGATTCACATTACTACAATTGGTGTTTCACCCTCATATTGTCCCTTAACATAAACAAAGTTACCGAGTGCACCTTTAAGCATTATAAAACAATAGGTCATGAGTGTTTGAAATACTTTGGGAAAAACTGCAGCTGATTCTTAATAGTTTCATGAATCATCCGAATGAAGCTGTCGTTCCAAGAAAAAAGGAAGGCAAGGAACCGCTTCCCCTGAAAAATGTGCAATAAACAGAGTTATATAAAACTGATCAATGACAGTAGAAAATAATGTCCCAAATGTATGAGCCCACAGACACATATACAAACCTCTTCTTGTTTAATATGAGAGGGCCTGAAGAAACACTGGAGGAGAGGATCAATGACCTGCTGCCCTCTCTCAGATGCAAAGTCCACACTGAGAAGCACCTCTCGTAGAGTACAGAGCCTTCTGAGCTCACCGACCTGGGAACATACCCAAAAAGCAAAAACATTTCTCATCCACAATATAGAACAGGGCTCCACAGTGCGACCATTGCGTGCGACTATTACAAAATTTTAGGAGCACCAGTGCGACTGAGCCGATCATCATCATACTTGTGATTGCGCTCAGGGGAGCTTCAAAGGTTTCTACGTGTTTTTGCAGCGTTGAGTAATGTATCACAGACATTCTTATTCTACTTGTTCTTATTCTTTCGTTTTAATTACAATTTTTAAAAAAGCTTATAAAATATAATTTTTTTAAAGAATTTGACAAAAGATGACATACTTTTAATAAAGTTAGAGGAGTCAAATATCACCTCGTAATGGGAAGGCTACTTTTTGATAAAATTTTGGATTGATTAGAAGGTGCTCCTAAAATTTTGAACGTGCTCCTACATTTTTTAAGTTAGGAGCACAAGTGCTCCTAAAAAGAAAAGTAAGCATAGAGCCTTGTAGAATATTAAATGATCTACCAGTTTATATTTTATAATGATATAAAGTGGTTCTAGTACCGGTTTCTCAAGTGTAACAGTGTTCTCCAAACAGACAAGGAAAGCAGTCCAACCAAGCTCCTCCTTCCCTTTTAGATCCCGTCTCCACCAGCATTCAAACAGCCAATGAATGGCCTGCTGGAGGGGTGTGTGTGACAGTGGCAAAGCACTCTCTATACCTGGAATAAAGGACAACAATGGAGGAAATATATTCTACACAACTCCATTTAAGAAAAATTTTAATTACGAAGCTTTTTGAACTGTACAAAGGTGATGTGAAATGACAAAGATGATATCAAGTAAGATCACACCTGCAACCATTTGGATTTAACCTATTACATTTTTTAAAAATAAATAATTATTACTTTATTCATCAAGGATGCATTATATTGATCAAAGTGACAGAAAAGACGTTGCAATACAAATAATTATATTTCAAATAAATGCTGTTATTTGGCTTTCTATTAATCAAAGAATCAAAGTTTCACATTTCCACAAAAAAATATTAAGCAGCACGACTGTTTTCAACATTGACAATAATTATAAATATTTCTTGAGCAGCTATTCAGCAGACTGATTTTCGAAGAATCGTGTGAAACTGTAGACTGGAGTAATGGGTATAAATAAAATCAGTTTCGCCATCACAGGAAAAAAAGACTTTTTAAAATATAAAATTAAAAAGTTATTTTAAATTGTAAATACTATTTCAAATTATTGCATTTTTACTGTATTTTTGATCAAATAAATGTAGCCTTGGTGAGCATAAGAGACTTTTTAAAATAATTTTTAAAAAATCTTAAAAACTACTTTATGGAAGTATAAGTGGACATTTATTATAAATCTTACCCATCTATAAATATATACAGGGCTTGAATTTCATTTTGGAAATTGGTGGGGAAATTCCCCATTTAGGTGACTCTTATGGGGGGGATTTTTTAATTTGAGGGAGGAGTTGGGGGATTTTTTAGACATATTTTTAAACTACAATCATCTAATCTAAAAATGCTTTGTCACACAGTGTATTTGCATTTTACAATGTATAATGTTGTTGATTCATATTTATATTATGAGGAAGATACTTAAAAAGAACTTTGATTTTAAACTGAATTTATTTTAACTAAAAAAAGACAAGTAAACAGTCGGTAATAAAATAAGAACAAATAAATGACAAGCAATGGCATAAATAGTTTAGTAGAAATCAACTGTGTTTACACGAATACTCAGCATTTTGACAATTTTGTATGTATTTGGCCATTCACACGCAATAAGGCTCAACAAAACTTAATTCTATAGTTGCACACTGTTTTAGATGCGGCTCTGTGTGCGCGCTTTGAGTGTGAGTTCACAGAAAGCGTCTCACAGAGAGAGCGCGAGTACTGAATTGAGTTCTCTTTGGCATCATCTTGCACAGACTAAGAAGCATGTGCAAATGATAGGCTACATTCCATCATCTGTCCCGAACGTCTTTCACGATTAAATATTTTTGGGAATTTCCCACGTTACCCACGTTAATGAGTAGAATTATGCACAATACCCACAATCGCGCACTGAAATTCAAACCCTATAAGCACATACATATATATATATATATATATACATACATACATACATACATACATACATATATATATATATATATATAGCCTAT
>NW_015536487.1:998769-1011232 GCF_001515605.1 Sinocyclocheilus anshuiensis
ATATATATATATATAGCTGATTGGATGTATGTATAAATATTTGATAAAATCTGATAAAATTATTAAGCATCCACAAATAGTTTAAAGTCAGATAACATTTTAAGAAAACTAAAAAAAACATTAAAAAGTCAAGACTTTCACAACATTTTCTAATGACTAGATATTTAATGATGATTTACAAGTACTTACAGTTTAGCATCTGAGCACATTCGAGAAGGGAAGTATAGTTGTCATTTTCCTGCAAAATGTCTACAGAGACTGTAGAAACAATCGTAACGCCCTCTATTACTGCCATTGTCTGTATCTGAAAAGGAAACAAGAACAAACTACCTGTCATTTTGACACATTCCCTAAAAAAGCTCTTGGTTTTCTGTCTCTTTCGAAACATTAGCAGTCTTACCTGTTCCTCAGAAATCTCCACCTCCATGTCACCTGCGTCCTCCTCGGCTCCAGTGATCCAGCGCTCTGGAGGGTGAGCAGTGAGGCTGTGCTGCAGCAACTTCAGCTGTCTCTCCCACAACTCCTGCCTCTGACTCCTCTGCACACCAAATACTGTTCTTTTTAGCAGCATCATATGACCCCTTTAAAAAGAATTTACTTAACCTCAAACTGAATGTAATGTTTCTGGACACTTAACTGCATGTTATTTTTAATTAAATGCTATTAGTACCTCTTTATATGTTATTTCATAATTATTTCTATTGTCTCTATTATTATTGTCTCTACTGCATTATTTCTATTGTGCAATATGTTTAAAGTGTACTGTCAAATGTACTGACAAACATTTATGGTAAACTAAACATTTTAATGTAGTTTCTACTGAAAAGTTGTGTCATGTAGTTAAATATATTTGTAATGATAATTTTGCTATTTAGTACATTTAAATCATTTTCTTATGTAATATTTAATAACTCACTACAAATAAAACTAAAAACAAGTACGTGTTTTAGTATTAGACAACTCAAAAAATTTGCTTATTTAAAGCATGTCAAAACGATTGTGCACTTAAGTGTGTTTAAGTAACAGTCATGAAAATATAATCTCTTAAGTAATCTTAAATGGTCTTTTGGTTATATTATTACTTTATTTGCAAGTACAGTTTTTTATGTAACGTTACTTCAAAGGTTTGAATCTCACTACACGTGCACATTCAATACACTTACTGGCAGAGAGCGTTGTAAACACGACTCACATGTAATCTGATGAAGTTCAGAAAATCCTGGACGTGCTCATGATGCACAGATTCCAGAAACTGCTTTCGTTTCGACATTTCGCTTACAGTCCTACCAGACAGAAGAGAAACAGAAACACAATTACTACCAGAGCCGTTGAGAGAGATGGCTCTGATTACTACGCACTTCGGCGAGTAACACTTATGTTTTATTTTATATTATTGTCCGTTCACAGCAGGGGCGTAACGTTAGCACCAAACGTTGGGTCCCGGTCACACAACCAAGGAGGTGGGCCCCTCATAACACAACACCACATCACTCATATTAACAATAATAATCAGTATATTATGTGCCCCCTACTCGCCAAGGGCCCCTGTTACTCAGTTCCACTATTACCCCCTGTCCGACGCCCCTGGTTCACAGGATGAGGTTATGTATGCAACAGCGCAAGTATTAATATAACATTAGCTTCGACACGGAAGGCTTTTGTTTCGCATACGCAGAACAAAGCATTATTTCCTAAACTATATCAGCTCATATAACAGCAAATTACAAATATATATTTTCCATCAGAGCACACCTACCGAGTTGTTTACTCCGTCCGTTTCAATGTTCACCCGCTCAAAATTAAAGAAGCGTCATGACGTCAGGCGTAACGTTTCATCCTCGGCGTGCTGATGTGACAGCGCCACCTGCTGGAGGGGAGATGGACGGCGCTTGAGTTTAAATGCAATGGAGTTCATCGATATCTCTATTAAAAAATATTTTCTAAATTCTGTATAACGTTATTTATATGATTCTTAACACGCATCCATCCTGGAATGGTCGAACTGAGACCTGTAGAAGAGAGTCTTGCATCTGTCCCCAGTCCCAAGCAATCAGATGTTGATGACCACAGCTGTACATCTAAAAATGTTGCCTCTGTTGGAACACAGTGGGAAGACCACATCTTCGAGGAGCATTGTTACATCAAGAGACAACACATTGTAACTTATGTAAACCAGTCAACGCAGTGCGATACATTCAAGCCTCCTACTCTGATGAACGACTATGACTCAAATCTGTACTCTCCACAGATTTACGCTCCCTCTCCACACATTTCATACCCTTGTAGCTGTTTTGCGTCCCCATGAGAATCTGGCTTACCAGACCGAAATTGAACAGCAAATCTTGCTCACACTAATGAAGCTGAAATTAAACCTATTAATAGAAGATCTACACTAAAGAAGCTGAAATTAAACCTATTAATAGAAGATCTAGCAATTCAATTTCCGTATATCAGTGAGTAAAGTGAGCAGGATCATTTCTTTTTGGATTGACACCATGGCTGCAGTCTTGAAGGATCTGATACCATGGCTCCCCAAAGAAACCATCAGGGCCACAACACCAGAGGCATACAAGCAACATTATCCCAATGTTACCTGTATCTTAGACTGCAGTGAAAGTGAAGTCCAAAGACCAGGGAACCTAGACTCAAGGTCTGAATCGTACAGCCACTACTATGCTTGCAACACTATCAAGTATTTAGTGGCTATTGCACCATGTGGTCTAGTAATGTTTATATCTGCAGCATATGGGGGTCGCTGTAGTGACAAATTTATCACATGTGATTCTGGCATTCTTGAATATCTCCATCCAGGAGATGAAGTGATGGTGGACAGGGGTTTTTGATACATTGGCATTGTAGCATTTTTCCAAAAAGACTGTTTTTTAATTCAAAAAGTGGTTTTGTATCTGAAGAATTGACTCTCTCCCTGAAGTCTTGATGTGTGTCATAGTTTGGTGTAGATGGTAGCCTTTCTCCCTCCCTTGTTGATGATGCACCATATACATCATCAGCTTTGTGACGTCTAAATGTCATCTGACTAATTCTTTTCTGTTCAAGGTTTCTTCTGGTTCCTGCATTCCATCTAGCAAATCTGTAATGGGAACGCGCCTACTGTTTCAGAGCGCGAATCAAACCGGCCAGGTCACGTGGTTTTAGCAAACGAAGCTTCATTACGTCACACTGTTTCCGAAACGTTTCGAAACTCCGATGGTTCACCACTAGGGGGTGTTGATCTCAAAGTGATGTTGTGGGTTAAACAAAAGATAACTTCCCTTTAACACGGATGGCTATACAGTTTAAAAAATGAGTAAAAACACATTGTAGGTTGTCTTTCAACCTACAAATCACATCATACCTTAAAGATAACAAGATGAGCTTACGATAGAATTAAATCCACCTCCTTCTCCTGACTGATAACACTACTCTTGCCTGCTGGTTTTCATAGATGGCTATAATGAAAACACTTAATTAATTAAATAATTAAATAAATCAATTAATTAAATAATTAATTAAATTCATTGTGTGTTGAGTTTGATTATACTTAAATGAAACACATAACACAAGCACTAATATTTAATAGTATTTAAGTGTTTATTATTTATTTAAAAAAAAATGGTGTTTCTAAAAAAACATTTCCATTTGTTTTGTAAGTTTGGTCCGAGTTCTTTACAAGGTTTTCACCAGCAGGTGTCGTTTTTCGAAGCAACTGGTTCAATTGATTCTATGCTTCGAAAAGCTTCGTTTCTCCCATCACTAGCTTAAACACCTTCCACACAAATTTATCAAAATATTCCTGGGATTTGGTGCATTTTATGTCCCCAGTAAAGATCATGATATTATTGCCTTAAAAATTTCAACAACATCAATTTTGAAGTTGTCTTTGATATAAAACACCTTGTGAACTTTAAGCATATTTACGTTTTTATTTATAGCTATATAATTCTAAACATTTCACAGCATTTTAAACCACCAAATATCACCATTTTTACTATGTCCCCAGGCCCGCGGTCTGCCATTTTGATAAGTACAACACTCAGAAAACCTAACAGGCTGGACACATTTAGTGTACATAGCGATAGTGACAGCGATTGATGTTTAAGTTGAAGAAGTGGTGTATTTAAACTTTTTTTTACATTTTAAAGGTTAAATTTTACATATACATAAATATTTAAAATTGTTGTTCATTTGTCCCTAACAGGGTGGACGTTTTTGGACCACCTCCTCATTTAATTTGGCTTATAATTGCTTGAATTTATATACCTAAGGTTGTATATACCATATATTTATATACCAATTTATTTTTCACTTTTTACAGCTCCCTATCAGGATTGCACAAGAATTTACTAAAACATTTTTTTTTTTTTAGTGTTATGATGTCAAAAAGGCACTGAATCCCAGGAATGACCCGGCCTTAAAAACAAAAGTACAAATAGACACAAAATTAAAATAACTGTTTAAACAATTAAGGTAATAACATGCATTCAGGCCCTTCAACTCTAAAATGGGTTAAAGTTACAAGTTCATTGTGATTCATGTTGCATTTCATATTTTAATTATATCATGCATAATGCATAGAGAAGAATAAGGCTGGAAAACATATCAACAGCCATTTCACAGTCTTGAAACAATCCAAAACACTTTGTAACCAAGCTATTATCATCTTACAAATGTCGCATACTAAAAACACATTTTGCTTTTCCTCATAAAACTCTTGCAGACAAAACGGGTATCAAACATTTCTTTACAGGCTGTTCATCTTGTGTTGTGCAACAGGATACAGTAAAATACTTTAAAAATAAATTATCAATGGATCATTTATGAAGAGCTGAACATAGCTTGGTTTTTCTGTAACTGTAAAAATCTAAAGAAAAAAAATCTAAAGAAAAGGAAATGTTCATACATACATATATACATACATACGTATAGCCTTTCTTTTGCACTTGCAACCTTGCAACCATGTCTTTGGCCACGTGTTTTGTGTAATATACTGCCTCAAACAAACAACAATGCTACAATAACATGTCTGACTTACCAGCAACATAACATTTTTTTCTGATTGATTGC
Source organism: Sinocyclocheilus anshuiensis (assembly GCF_001515605.1). Classification (NCBI taxonomy): domain Eukaryota; kingdom Metazoa; phylum Chordata; class Actinopteri; order Cypriniformes; family Cyprinidae; genus Sinocyclocheilus; species Sinocyclocheilus anshuiensis. The sequence goes on from NW_015536487.1 coordinate 1,003,834, forward strand.
TTACAAAACATAGTATTAAAAAGAAATCAAAAAGTTTAATAATATTATCAAAATAACTTGAATACAATAAATAAAGGCACATTTAATAATAAATCTAATGATCTTTTTGTCTACTGTTGTTTCATAACTTCATGGGCAACCATTTTTATCTGATAAAAAGTGAAGTTATGCGACCAAACACCAATAAGATGAATAAAAGGATAAAATAAAAAAGACTATCAGATTGAAAGTAAGCGGGACAGATGCTTCAGGTGGCAATTTTAGCTTTGGTGAGAATGAGAGAGACACTTTGTAGGCCAGTGTAAATCCCAGTAGAAGTAGCCTGGTTTAGTTAGTCCAGCACTGCTCTTCTGCTACTAAAGCCTCTACATTATCCTGTGCATGCCGTGACATGTCCCAGTTATCTGCTGTTCCATTCATTTCTGCTTTCTAGCATGGACCACTACATCTGAATTATCTTCTTCGAGCCATCCTCCGTTAGATGATACCTGAGAGATAAAGGAAGCTTTTGTAATCAAGAAAAAGTACATTTACAAGAGTGACTGTATGAATAAATGAGAATCACACCATTGAGTCCATCCTTTCGAAATGTCTTCACTTGCCAAGTCCACAAGTGCCTATGACAAAGACAGCTGTAAGCCTCCATAAAAATCCAGTGATCAGCTGAATGAGAAAAAGTACGTAGGACTGTGAATCCATCAATGTTTTTTTTTTACCTTGCCTAGTAGTACTTTGTGTTTGGACAACAGTCCTCCTCCATTCTTGACAGCGACATCCAAAGTTCTCCTGTGCAGTTCCACTATAGACACACTGAACTCAAAGCTGACAAAAGTAACACAACAAGATAGTAACTGTTACTGCAGTTACTGGTTTACTATGCTACATGCATCTCTGCACTTGAATATGCAGGCAACTGGGATCATAAAACCTTCAGTAATGCAATTATACAAAAAGAACATTTCTCAGAAACATTGGCAGTTGCATCATACAGAATATTATAAAGTCTTGGTTGACTTGGTTTGGAGGGTAAAACAGTTAGCTAGCTCTGTTCAGTAAGAAGCTCCGCTGTGGATTTAATATGAAGGGAATGTCATGCAAATGCATACAGCAAGATAAACAGCAGACACGAATTGGATCTGGTGGGTCCTCTTCTCATTTGAATGCAATTTAAATTAGTTAAAGACGTCACTATGTCTGTAACCACATTAGGTTTGACGTGAATACTATCAGTAAAATGTATATTAGTATGCTAAGACAATTAGCAAAAGTTCTAAAAAAAAAAAAAAAACACTAATATATTACAGACTTTATATATCAGGATTTTTTCAATCCTTTTTCAGGATTGTGAAAAAGAAGTGTGCTTAATTGTACTAAATGTGCAGTGTACTTCAAAAATTAAAAGCCTAATAAAAAAAAAAAAACTGTACTGTCAAGATTTTTTTTAATGAAATGTTTAATAATGTTTTAATAATCTATTGTTGCGTTTAAATAAATACATTTCATTTATGTATTATGTTGACTACCATACTAAAGCACATGTAGAGTACTTGATTTTTTATTTTAACTGTAGTGTGTAATTCGATATTACGATATCAAGTAAATATAGTTTAAATTTAATGAACTGCTACTTCATTATTACAAATGTGTAATTGCAAATATATGTAAATACATTACATATGTTTCATAAGTTTCAATAGAAATTGCATCAGTACTATAAATGCTTGTTAGTATTTCTCAAACATATTTCAAGACAATAGAAGTAATTATAAATTTACATAAAGATGTACTTAAGTCTTATTAAAGTGGGTCAAAAACATTCTAAAGTTCAGCTAAATGCATTTCATATGAATTTAAACTACAACACATTTTCATTTAATTGCAATTAAGTGTCAGAAAACATAATCCGTTTGCACTTGCGTACATTCTTTCCTTAATAAGTAATCTTGTAAAAAAAGATGTACACTTTAGAAAACTTTTTCTTTTGTACCAATTATAAAAGGTCTTTTGAACCAATTATTATAAAGGACCTAATTTGAAATGGTCTGTGTGCTTAGTGTGTTTCTTACGACTGGTCGTAGATAGGATTGAGTGTCTTCTTGAGTGTGCTGGTTTTTCTGCAGCCACTCCGGCTCTTGTCTGGTAACAGGTACAGACGGATGTATGGGTCTGAACCATCTTTAGTCAGTGCTATGAGGTTTCTGTGATTAAGACACAAGGAAACATATTCACACAAAAGCAAAAGTAGTATTTTCACAAGGACTTGTTGAATCACATTTATACAAATTCAAACATATAAATGCAAACACATGTCCCTCATTATTTGCACACACTGTTGTTGATGTTCAAGAGAGTTAAAAAAAAAAAAAAAACACTAATATACTGGATGTGTTCAATGTAAAAGTAAAAAATAGGCTAAAATTAGCAAACAAAATGATTGGAAATGGTACTATAAAACACAGAAAGATGAAGGTTAATGTGTATGTGGCAGTCTCACCTGCAGGCATGAACCACTACAATAAGTTTATTTCTTTGTGAGCTGTGTCGGATAGTGAGCTGGACTTCACCGAGTGGATACTGTCTCAGCCCAGAGCCGCTGTAACAGAAACAGCAAGTTTATCTGACAGTGTGTGAGAGCGAGTTAAGAAATTGTTTTTCTTCTGACAATTCAACATGAATTCAAAATACAGTATATTTACAATATTTACTTTAAGGCTGCATTTATTTGCTAAAAAATACAGTAAAAACAATATTGCTAAATATGATTACTATTTAAAAATAACTGTTTTCTATTTTAATATATTTTAAAATGCAATCTATTCCTGTGATGACAAAGCTGCATTTTCAGCAGCCATTATTCCAGCCTTTGTTGTTACATGATCCTTCAGAAATCAGGATTCTTTGATAAATAGAAAATTTCAAGAACAGTACTTACTGTATTTGAAACAGAAATATTTTGTAACATTACAGATGTCTGTACTGTCATGTTTGATCAATGTAATGCATCCTTGCTGAACAAAATTATTAATTTCTTTCAAAAAATATAAAAAAATCACTGGCCACAAACTTTTGAATGGTAGTCTGTAATATTTAGTATGAATATGCAACATTCCTGCCAAAATACTCCAGTTTGTGTAAACTCGTGGAAATGTTTGTTTGGATTGAAAATCCTCCTACATTATGTCTGTGTTTTCTCCAGTTTTCCTCAGTGTGGTTTAGATTGTTGGGTCTGTTTAATACAGTTTCAACTATCTGAGCAACTTGGATGTCATAAGTGGTTTGTAACGGAATCAGCGACAAATACAAATGGATCATGTCACGCTTCCCACTGTTTCACTGCTCAAATTGGTCTGGGTGGCTCAGCAGAGACCAATCTGCTCAGCGCTATCCAGTCAGGCATGCCGTGTTGTTCATTGGGCAGTGCAGATAAATGGTTTACACTGCACTGGGTACTACTTGTGTCTCACTTTTGGCTATATTTTGGCTTTTAGTGTTTCTCAAACACAGCAGAAAATAGTCACCAGTGTGGCTTCTAACAAAATTGAATTACACTGACAGGAAAAAAGCAAAACCCAAACAACTTCTGTATATAGGTATCAGCGTGTCACGGACACAGACTCACTTTTGTAGCTTCTGTAACCTCTGCTGCAGTTCCAGTGTGCCAGACGGCAGTGAAATGTCAGAGGCCAGACTAGGTGTAGAGTCTCTGTGAGACTGATGCTTGTGCAAGCTGCTTATCTCCAGACTGGAGATGCTGCGGCCTGCCTCTGCTAACCGCACCGGGGAGCCATCAGATCCTCTTTTCCCATGAGGGGTGTCCGGTGCGAGGGTACAAGATGGGTTTTGTGATGGCTGGATGACTGTGGAGTTGCTGGTGCTAGTGACTGTTTGAGGTTGAGGAGTCACGCAAGAGTTATTCTGACTACTGTGTCTGACCCGGACAGAAGACGGCTGGCTGGATGTGACCTCCTTCTCTAAACAGAGGACCTGTTTACACAAAAACATATTTATATGGAAAAAACATACTGACACAAGTGCTGAAATGAGACAATGACACAAAAATGAGACAATATCTTTTGATAGCATACAGACACACCAACCCTGAGAGCCATTTTGAGTTTGAGGGTGCTGCTGGGGCCAGAGTTCTGCAGGGGGAACTGCTGATTCAGCGTCATATCTGCCTCCTTCAGGAGAGAAGCAACTGCCACCCGCACACTACCCAGAGAGCACTTGTGCTTACTATCCCTCACCTGAGACACACAAACAACATCTATGGAATACGCTGTCTACAATCTTTTGAGGAGTTCTCAAAATGAACAGTAAATAATTCTAACCAACTCTACATTATAGCAATACATTTGACACTGATGATATACACTATCGTTCAAAAGTTTGGGTCTGAAGGATTTTTTCATGTTTTGAAAGGAGTAATAATCATCTTTACTGTAACCTTTTACCAATTTAATGTGTCCATGTAGAATCAAAGTATTAATTTCTTTTTTTTAAATCTTAAACTTTTGAAGCCCTAGTGTAAGCTACAGTAGACTTACATCATTAACATTATCTTAGTAATTTTAATATTCATGCTTTTGGGGTGTTCCCTTCTAGAATACCTCAATTTCCAGTTCCTGAGTGCGGGGGTTGTTGATAAGGAAGTGAAAAGCCTCCTCCCACAGCGGCTCACTAGTTTTAAACCTCACCTGAAAATCAGGAGCAAAACAGGACTGGATATATGTATATTTCTAGTCTTGAACATGTTAAAGCCGATTAATGAATGTTACCTTGCTTGTGTACATCTTTTGTCCTACAGTCAGTTTGACAAAAGGATTTGGATCTATGCTCACTTTTTTCCCAGACTGTTGAACAAAAATAGAAAGAAAACATTCAATTGTACAGTATGATATGACATACCAAATATGACAGTCAACAAAATCTACTTCAGCTCTTTGGTAACATGAGCTGATTATACTAGCCTGGTTCATTATAATTACATCATAGCTCATTTAGCCTTTTAAAAGTTATGTTCTTACTACTAGTGCTTCGTTGTAATAAGGTTATTTTAAACTCATCTATAAAAATGTAAATACCAGCAATCTAAAGGCAAAAAGCCTCGTTTAATTTTCTCAATTCAATAAAGACATGAATAAATTAAGTAAAACAACTTATACAGTAGTATATTTATAAAAATATATATATATATTTAAAGTATATTTGTACTTCTATAACATCTGCTAAATCTTTAAACACATGCAGTGGGGCATGAGAGAAGAATACATAGGAGAAGCAATTAAAAAATAATCCGAAATCAAAGAATGAAACAAATAATAAAAGACGTGAAATCATGCTTGGGGTCCAGATGCAATGCAATGCTTGTTATGCATGTCACTGTATAAACGGCATGCAGTCTCAATGTACCTTCAGGCCTTTATAAGGGGGTTTGGGGACATCAGGGTTAAAGTCAAGAGGATTGGTCTTTCCACAGGAAGTATTGAGAGAAATTGAGAATAGGACGGTTAACATACAGCAAGAGGACATGCAAGAATGATAGTTCGATTGGTCCAGCCTTACAGATTTCTAATAAAAATTACAAATACATATGCATATCGAATCAGTGTAACAAGATTGGCAGGGACAAAAAGAGGAAAAAAAAAAGTTTTGTCCTTTCTCTTTAGACTGCTTACTAAGTCTAGATCAGGATACGTCAATCATATGTCTAAGAATGACCAAGCTGTATTTAGATCAATCATGTGACTTAATGTGACAGTAAAAATAAATGGGTGAATGAAAGCTATATATTTAAACCTTGGCTTCTGACAGTCTGATTAAACACAAAATACATGTAATAAAAATATACATACATACTCAGTTACTGAGCAATTAGAATGGGACAAAGAAATGTTATGCTCATAGTTTATTGGTTGACAATTACAAGCTACACATGCCCAACAGGCAGTGGTGGACGAAGTACACAAATCAAGTACTTGAGTAAAAGTATAGATACGTATAATAAAATATTACTCCCCGGCAAAAGTGGAAGTTTGCATGCATCAGATCAACGTACTCTGTGTTGTTCGTTTGTTACTAAAGAACAGCTTGAATGGAAGCAATGTCTACACACAAGGTTAGATAAACAGCTACAGCTAGATCAGGAGAACCAGGATGCAGATTACTGGCAAACTCACAAATAACGTTCTATAGAGAGAGTCGGGGTTCTCACAAAAGACTAGACCAGAGGCCCTCCTCTCCTTTAGGTTTCCACAGCCAAAGCTGCCCTCAAAGACACTCTTACAGTAGAGGAGGGAGGCACAATGTAAAGCACTAATAAAGTCGGCACTGTACATCAGTCGTCGCAAACTAATAATACATAATTCTATGGCCGCATAATTAAAAGGTGTCAGTTAAATAACAAACATTCCTTAAAATGATGTTTAGCCCACAAATTCCAATATTATTTTGGACTCCATTGACTTTCATTGTATGCACAAAAATAGTTGGACTACAAGATATCTTATTTTGTGTTCTGCAGAAGAAAGCAAGTTTTGGAACGACATGAGGGTGAATAAATGATGACAGATATTTCATATTTGGGTGAATAATATCTTTAGGGGGAAGCAAGACGATAATTGCACCTTGCAAGATACAGCCTGGGGAACAACATCAGTGCATGTAAATCATTAGGGTGTGTAAATCTGCAGCTTGTTCACATTTGTATTCATATCAAAGTAGACTATTATAGAACATAAATAACACTTTCAAGCATTTCATAAAAGTAGAACATAAAAATAATGAAACTGAAAGTAAACAAAAATGTAAAACATGTATCTGCTGCAGGACATCAGAAAATATTGTCCTATGACAGATCCTCAGACAGAATCTATGTACACTCCTCACTCTTGTTCTTACCGGCAAATTACTGGCAGAGTCCAGGTAAACAACTAGCAGAGCTGAGGAAAGATTTTCATTAGCCCTTATGCTCCTTAATACCTAATAAGATAGAAAAGAGCAAATGATGATGACAAAAATTAATCGATATGATGTTTAGCTAGTGTATGTTTAAACATGTCGGTGTCATTCGATGATTGTGTATGTGTATACCTGGTATTCCCTACATTATGGGGACCAAATGTCCCCACAAGGATAATAATACCAGTTAATTTTGACATTTGTTTGGTCCCCATGAATAAACAAGCTTATAAATCATACAGAATGAAGTTTTTTGAAAATCTGAAAATGCAGAAAGTTTTGAGGTAGGTTTAGGTTAAGCGGATAGAAAATATAGTTTGTACAGTATAAAAGCCATAAAAACTATAAAAACCATGGAATGTCCCATTAATGATAGGAATACCAGTGTGTGTGTGTTTGTGTGTGTGTGTGTGTGTGTGTGTGCGCGCACATACTTGAT
>NW_015536487.1:1012534-1020526 GCF_001515605.1 Sinocyclocheilus anshuiensis
GTATGTGTGTTTGTGTTTGTGTTTGTGTTTGTGTGTGTGTGTGTGTGTGTGTGTGTGTGTGTGTGTGTGCGCGCACATACTTGATCTAGTTTCTCAGCACTTGGGTACAATGACAGCCACTCTAATCTCAGATGAAGTTTGCCTGTAGTAACTTCTTCCAAGTCAAACCACTGCAGAAAAAAAAATGTGATTAGTGCACTGGAATGGCAGATATGGGCTTAAATGACATTTAATTAATTCCAAACCAATGATGAAAAACTACAAGTTCAAAAGAAATGACACAACTGGTCTTTCTTTGGAAAAAAAATGTCATTATCAATACAGGAAAATGTCTACATCTAAGGAAGCACAAAGTCAGTACATTAATAAGATAAAATTAAGTTTAACAAGAATGTACTTTTACATATTGTGGAAAAAAAGATGATAATATTCCTGTTTTGAAGTAAAAAACGATTTTTTTTTTCTGTGGCTTAATAATTCATGAATCAGAGAGTTAAAAGCGGAGGCAGTGTTGTGAATGACTGGAATGAAAACAAAATACAAAAACAAAAACTTTAAATCTACTTACAATACAGCCAACAAATTTGGAAATTCAAAGTCAGTTCATTGATGAGAGGGTGCTGAAAGAGAACTGGTGGTGACGTTTGTTGTGAGCTGTAAATGAATCTAAACAAGAGTGTGACTGCATTACCTCATCAACCTTCTGTTCTTTATGAAGCTCACTCAAGTCAATCATTAGACTGGAATAAAAATAAATGAAACATTATACATCTTTATAAAGTTCTATAACAGATAACATTGTAAGTTTCAGCTATATAAATGAATGTGGCACCTGCCCAAGAAGTCATCTTTATCTGGGTCTTCATCGAAGAGCTCAATTTCCAGATGTTGTCCTGAATGTTCATATACTAGTGCCTGATGATGAAACGCATTTCAGTCATACAAGCGCAGTAAATGTGCATGTGTGTGTGTGCATGTGTGTATATATATATATGCTATATATACTGTATATATGTATGTATTCACCTCATACACCTCATTCCATTTGGGGTGCAGACATTCTTTGATGGTCTTGCTTCTAAAGAGCTGATTGCTAACCAGCAGCATGCCATAGGGGTCAGACTTCCCTTTGATCAGCCCGCCCAGATATGTATCCTTAACTTCCAGATTCTGAGCTTCAAGAAAATGAATCCTTAGAACTCCCTAATGAGTGTGAGAAAGAATACAGCAAAGACAATGAGAGGTTAAGGAATATTAATATGAATAAACATTTGTAGGGTTTGATGAGATGCGTGAGTGTATTCACCTTTGGCATAGGGAAACGAAGCTTGGCCAGTTCAACCTCACCTATCAGTGGTACAGTGATCCTGTTAGGCAACACCATGTAAGTGCTGATAATATCCTGGATCATGTGGTCTGAAAAGCCACTGCCAAGGAAAAATAAATAATGAGTTACATGAAATTTTGTACTTCTAGATATTAATCATCATCTTCAATGCAATGGACAGAAGTGTAACCCTCTCAAAATACATAATTTTGTGGGAAAAAGAAGATCAAAATTGTGGTTTAATAATTCATACATCAGAGAGATGAAAGCAGAGGCAGCGTTATGATCGACTGGAATTAAAACAAAAGACTCAAATAGTCTGGAAAAACTTCAAACTTACTCAAAATGTTCCACAGAGAACGTTTCAGTGGCAAGCAACCAAAGCCGTTTAATGGTGTCTAAATGAGTTTGTGTTACTACTACTAGCTGGTGTTGTCTTAGAAGTTGCCTTAAAACAAAGTCTAACTGAACGCCATAGATGATTTTATAAAAAAAAATTAAAAAAAAGAAAGAGAAAAAACAATCCTGTACCTCCCGGATGTATTGCTAACCACAACAACCACATTCAAACGCCACCTTGCTGACTAAACCAACAATGTGACAAAAGACAAAGATCATCTGACACTGTTTATTTAAGTATGTTTTTGTAACATTAGCATGAATACATTTTCTACATTTCAGCAGACTCCTACAGCAGCATGTGGTGTGACAATATATGCATCTGTCTGTCCCAGCACAAATGCACCCCGACCTTGTTAAAATACAAGCACAAGCAGGGGGAGAGGCAATGGAGAGGAAACACATAGAAGCCATAGTGCCATTTTGAGGTCTGTGCTGACATTCCTCAGCTCCCCCCTCTCTCATTTGAACCAATACTCCTGTCTCTGGGCAGCTGACTGTCTTTGTTGAAAAGCCTGTAGTTTTGTCAGTGCCACCTGGGTTTCCTCAAGTCATCTTAACACACAAACACAGGCAAGTAGGCAACATACTGTACAGAGAGTTAAATTATGTTAGCCATAATAATATACAAATGCATGTTTGTAGATGAGAGAACTTTACTGCCATATATATAAGATTTAAGTCTTATGCATGCTGATCTCTCACTGCATACAAACAGCACACACCACATTAAGACGAATAACCATAAACAAGTGAATAAATACGTTTACAGTCCAAGTCAAATTTAGACAATAAATAACTATTTTGTACTGTATAAATGTTCTGTATTATATTATTATAGAGTTCAGCACATTGTATAGTATTGTGCTTTGCTCTTTTAAAATTCAAGTTTATCACAATTATCACTATTACTCATTTTGAGCATGGCTGTTGCCAACGCCAACTAGCTTTCATTTTCATTCAACAAAAACACAAAGAAATCAGAAAACAACTGAACAAAGACACGTATAACAACAACACTATTAAGCAAGTGCCAAGTGTTTTTTTGTTTATTATTCAAGATGAATAAATTCAACATGGGTGCCAAAATGGCAATACACTTAATCATTATCTTTTATGCGATGACAAAAAACAAAAACAAAACAAAACACAATCGTTCTAGTATTACGTCTAATTTAGTTGCATTTTACTGTACTTTCCTTTCCAAAACATGTTTTCTTTGCATTTCAAACGATTTTACACTGCAGCAGGCAAGTTTAAATAGATGGTCATTTAAACTTATAAACAACCAAGGACACTTCTACAAGGTAAAAGAAACATTAACCATTTTGTGCAATGTTGGCATACTTATAATACAACACACAAAAATAAGCTTCGAGGTAAATCCAATTGATCGCTTCCCTGGAACCCAGCTCATCTACACGATAATAAAACATGACACTCAACAACAGAACAAAGAATGCTGAAGCGGACTGATGCAGATACGAGTTGCAAACTATGAATCCATGACAGAAAGCTCAATGCTTGTTCAGCACGTAATATTATATCAACATCCGACATACAGTTAAGCTTGAGTAACTACTTTAGTACATAAAAGCATTTCTAAAGGTGTTCTTAAACCCCTATGGCCATTAGATAATCTTAACAAACTTTAAGAGCTTTAGATGGGGGATGCACAAGGCAAATGTATTGATTTCATGAAGATAAAAGACTTAATCTTCACCAACCTCCCAATGGAAATTTTATTAAATAAATTCAAACTCTTTAGCCTGATTTATTTATTTTTATAACCTCAACTTGCTTATCACATTCTGTCGCTAAATTTTGTTTCCATTCATGCTTTCAATTACACCCATTCTTTGTTTTACATTTGCCTCCAATATGTTTTTTCCAAAATGCTTTCTCATCTCTCTTGTCAGCAACACTTGACATTCAATCTCCCAAATTCTGTGATGAAAGTCAACTTCATTGTGAATTACTTCCTCTGTAATAAAAGAGCACCAACATTCAGTGGGTAACAATATGCCGAACAGAAATCATAAACACCATAAAAAATGAAAGCAAGAATGACCGTGATGATCATAACTCTCTTATTGATTTGCTTGCTGAGCAGATGCAGTTGCCCAAACATCTTCATAATGCAAGCATAGCATTCTCTGAGGTTACAATAATCACTCACTGGTCCAGCAGTGGGACACCACAGATACACTGCATTAGGGTATTATGGTTGCCTGGAGTGACAGATCTAAGATCAGAGTACTATTCTTCAGTCTTACATTGGCTGTATGATGCAAGGAGCATGGCTGACATGAGAGCAGCTCTTGTGCAGTGAAGATCCAAAGCAGCACCAATAAACTTTAATAGTCTAAGACAAGCACTCTCAATGCTGCAGTGCTAATGACCATAGCCTAATGGTACTTTTGTTTGTTTGCTGTGCTTGCAATAAGGATTATCCAGACATCAAGCTCCCAAACAGCATCAACTAGTGTAATTATTTGGTTTTTCAGAAACAGGATACACAAAACATAATGCAAACAAAATTGTAAATAGGCCTACATACATATTTAAACTCTCTTAGTGAAAGAGCTCTTCACTATACTAACTTATAAATTCCTATGGACCACCCCTGTCCACAGTAGCCTGTGTTAAGAAACAGCTAGAGGGGTGTAATCACTCATCCGCCTGTGTGTGTGTGTGTGTGTGTGTGTGTGTGTGTTTGTGTCTGTGTGCATGATCAGCACAACCAGAAGTGCAACACTCATGAATCTGCTCCAACTTTTACTGCAGACAGTATGTTATATCAACACATATAAGATATTTCTAATCTGCCATTACAGAGAGCACTGAGTGGCTATTGAGACTATTTGAAAACATTGTTTTAGTTAATGCGTCTAAATAATTCCTAGGGAACACACTGAAAAAATATGTTCCTTGAATCTACATGCATAATGCATAAATGTAATTATTCTAATTTAATTGCGAATGTATTGCAGGGTGATACAGTAAACGTGTGTATGTATATATATATATATATATATATATATATATATATGTCATCTTTAAAGTAAAAAGAACAGGTTTAAACATGCTCAAAATTAAATTACACTGTTTATGATGCATGCTCATCCATACATATACATTTTAGTGAACACTCTCTCATAACCACTAGCAAGTTTGATACTGGATGTCATTTTTATTATTATAAAAAAAAAAATCACCAGTTATATTACTACTAAGTTTCATCACATAGCCAAGGGAAGAAACAGTGCTCAATATTTATTTATTTTATTTATTTTTTAGTAAAATGCCAAGGGTAGTTGTTCTCTTTACGAAAACAAGTAGCATTAACCCGATTATAAAGGTAAGGTTTTAAACTAATCAACCAGCTATCTTTTATCAAGTGCACCACACCACTGAAAAATTTGGATATGTGTATGTATATATATATATATATATATATATATGTCATCTTTAAAGTAAAAAGAACAGGTTTAAACATGCTCAAAATTAAATTACACTGTTTATGATGCATGCTCATCCATACATATACATTTTAGTGAACACTCTCTCATAACCACTAGCAAGTTTGATACTGGATGTCATTTTTATTATTATAAAAAAAAAAATCACCAGTTATATTACTACTAAGTTTCATCACATAGCCAAGGGAAGAAACAGTGCTCAATATTTATTTATTTTATTTATTTTTTAGTAAAATGCCAAGGGTAGTTGTTCTCTTTACGAAAACAAGTAGCATTAACCCGATTATAAAGGTAAGGTTTTAAACTAATCAACCAGCTATCTTTTATCAAGTGCACCACACCACTGAAAAATTTGGATATGTATAAAATATAAAGTTATATAAATATCTATTACATAGCCACTTGCGCGTTATTAAGGTTTGTAAAGACATTCATATAAAGCCACAATTTAAATGTCTACAAAACTAATTTCAAGCATTTAAGCATAAACCTTTATGTGTGAAACATAAATTTAGTCAAGTGTGTTAGACTGATAATATAAACTGTTTAGGTAAAGTGGCCAAAAAGGTAAATTCATCACTACTCAGTAGGTGGGACAGTTCAATTATAATATGTGTAAAAGCTTTAGTTAATTAAATTCAACATACGTTAGAGAGAAAGAAGAATGTCTTACATTGATTATGCACTAAGACTGCTGAACAAAGGCTCTTTCAATTATCTCCAATAAACAGGCCTACATCCAAGTACAACTAAATGAAGACAAAAACAAAAGAAGAGGTCTAGACTCCATGTTTTATAAATCTATGGATGAAAACCAAGAGGCCCTTAAATTAAAACTGAACCAGAAGCCTAACCAACATGAAAATAATACAAATAAATCACAGTTTATATAAAATGCCTTGCAGGACTAAAATAAACTTACAAATGTATTCCAAGAAACAAAGACTGTTTTTAAATACTAAGTAAAAATTTAATCCATTGTAGGAAGAAAAAGTTCACTTACTTAAGCCCTGGAATGTCCAATATATTTGTGAGGCCTGTCCAGTTTATGTCCAATAGCTGAATGAAAAAGAGAGAATCAAGCATATAGATAACTTAAACACACTGCTAACACAGAGAGAATACAGGTATATCTGTTCAGAGGAGAGAAACAAGCACAAACCAGATAACACAAAAAGACAAACAACAATAAAATATATCTAGACATGCCTGAGGCTGTAATTTAATATCAACTTGGATGTTAAGTCTCACTCTAAAACCAGCACATAAATAACAATACTATGTACTGTTTGTTACTGCAATGAGAACAATCAGTGTCCCAGTGCACCAGAACATAAACAAGAAAGAGGGAAGGATGGAAAGAAAAAAGTACAGAGATACAAACCATCCATTATAACGGGGATAGATGTTATATAAAAATGTTCTCTTAGCCTCTTTTCCTCTGTGAATTTCAGTGTCGCCCACACTGCAGAGGAATATATGAAGAGAAGCCACCTCTGCAGTGCATCACAAACTACAGTCAGACCGCAGGACACTGGACACCTCACAAAGGACTCAAACTCAATGAGGCAGGTGTAGGAAAACTCAATAAAGCCTTCATTCAGAAACAGCAGCAGAATGTGAGCTAGAATCAGGCTGAGCTGTGATAACCTGCTGTGAAATTAGCCCTGCTACTAAACTGGTACTGACAGACTGTAGAATCTGGGTCACTGACGCTGACTGTCTGCCACTGCTATACACACGTGGTAGAACTGTTAAGATCATTTTATGCTGTTTAGCAAACCTTTAAATAGAATCTCAATCCTGCAGCTCTGCAAAAGACAAATGTCTTTAATAACTTTATCTTCCTTTATAACTTTTTTTCACATTTTTTCATCTAAACCAACAACATGTATGTTAGACCCTAGTCCATCTAAGCTCCTAAAAGAGGTGATCCTCTTCTGACTATTGTTAATTCGTCATTGTCATTAGGATATGTCCCCAAAACCTTCAAACTGGCTGTTATTAAGCCTTTCATTAAAAAACCACAACTTGACCCCAAAGATCTAGTTAATTATAGACCGATCTCGAATCTCCCTTTTCTGTCAAAGATACTAGAAAAGGTAGTATCCTCACAATTATATTCCTTCGTAGAGAAAAATGGTATCTGTGAGCATTTCCAGTCAGGATTTAAACCGTATCATAGTGCTGAGGCTGCTCTCATTAGAGTTACAAATGACCTGCTCTTATCATCTGATCAGGATATGTCCCCAAAACATTCAAACTGGCTGTTATTAAGCCTCTCATTAAAAAACCACAACTTGACCCCAAAGATCTAGTTAATTATAGACCGATCTCGAATCTCCCTTTTCTGTCAAAGATACTAGAAAAGGTAGTATCCTCACAATTATATTCCTTCGTAGAGAAAAATGGTATCTGTGAGCATTTCCAGTCAGGATTTAAACCGTATCATAGTGCTGAGGCTGCTCTCATTAGAGTTACAAATGACCTGCTCTTATCATCTGATCATGGTTGTTTCTCTCTATTAATGCTACTGGATCTTAGCGCTGCGTTCAACACTATCGACCACAACATTCTTTTGAATAGACTAGAAAACTTTGTTGGCATTAGTGGAAGTGCATTAGCATGGTTCAAATCATACTTATTGGACCGCCATCAATTCGTAGCAGTGAATGAAGAGGTATCAGATCGATCACAAGTGCAGTATGGAGTACCTCAAGGCTCAGTACTAGGGCCGTTACTCTTCACGCTTTACATGTTACCCTTGGGAGATATCATCAGGAA
>NW_015536487.1:1021056-1025821 GCF_001515605.1 Sinocyclocheilus anshuiensis
TTTCAGCGGAGACCAGGACAACTAGATGAGCCCCAGAGACGGATCCCTAGTGAAGACCTTGTCTCCTAGATGGCCATCGGGACAAGACCACGGGAATCAGATGAGTCCTCTGCACAATCTAACTTTGCTAAAGCATGGATCAACCTGGTGGTTTCGTCTGGCCAGAGGAGAACTGGCCCCCCGACTGAGCCTGGTTTCTCCCAAGGTTTTTTCTCCATTCTGTCACCGATGGAGTTTTGGTTCCTTGCCGCTGTCGCCTCTGGCTTGCTTAGTTGGGGACACTTAATTTCCAGCGATATTGTCGACTTGATTGCAGATACTATTTAAACTGAACTGAGCTGGACGATGACATCACTGAATTCAATGATGAACTGCCTTTAACTGAAAATTGAGTGTTTACTATTGTCCTTTTGCATTGACACACTATTTTCCTATTTGATACTGTAAAGCTGCTTTGACACAGTTTTCCAACTCCCCAAAGTTCTTATATGTGTTATTGTCGTTGGATCTGCTGCAATGATTGAGGATACCCTTCCTCGATTAACTTACCTCATGTCAAATGCATCTTGAAAATGATCAAATATCCTTCATAGGCCATTAAAGTTGACTTCATGGAGTGCGTGGAAAAAAATATGGTTGGTCAAGGTCAAGGACGATCTTTGTGGTTTTATGAGCACATTAAAGGGATAGTTCAATAACAATTCTGTCATCACCTTCTTATAACATTGTATAACATTCTTTCGTGGAACATAAAAAAATATATTCTAAGAAATGTCTCCGAATATGTCCATACAATGGAAGTCATTGCGATCCAATGCTGTTTGGTTCTCAACATTCTTCAATATATCTTCAATCATGTACCACAGAAAAAAACAACAACAACAACAACAACATGAAAGTGAGTAGTTTGGGTGGATTATCACTTTAATATTAAACAATGCCCAGAAACATAATTACTTGTATTGTGTATATGTACTTCCATACAAATTCCCACACAATTCTAATACAGTAACAAAACATAGGCCTACAATATTCAGAAATAAAAAACATCTGGACCATCCCTGCTCCTCCTTTACCTCTTTAGTTCTTGACTTATTCCTCTCCATTTCTACAACATCTGTAGATATATCTCAAAGTCATTCAGCTGCCCTTGGACTGACCGTAACATGTAGCTGATGGAAGTAAAACTAATTATTTCTAGATGTCTTCTGCATGCACTCATTACGAGGACTCTATGATGTACTTTGAAAAGTTCAAATATTTCCTGCTGTTTAACAAGAACCAAGCCACTGCCCACTCAAATTCCACACTGACTTCTGATCTTATGCCTTATCTTCTTTCAGTATTCACAATCTTATCTGATAGCTGTCTCATCAGATATCCTTAAGACACTCTTTCCTTAAAATCCTTTCTCCCTAACACTCACCCATAACTTTGTATGTACAATATAAACATATTTATTCACATTTAAGTTTGTACAAAACGCATCTCCTAAAGATATAAATGTAATATATATATATATATATACGTTTATTGGATTTCCCCTCTTGTCAAGCCCTCTGGATAACGTTTGCTGTCGACTGACTCACACCCGGTTTGGATTACTCTTTTGTCTTGCCCTCAATATACCTGTTTGCCATTGTCACAACCTTGCCTGTTTTTATGACCACGCCTTTAAATAAAAGCTTTGCAGATGGATCCGCACGTCTCATGTCTTATTTGCCCCGTAACAATAATGGCATTGGCTGCATAAGCCAAATACATGATTTTCACAATGAACTGTTTAGAGAGGCTTTTGAATTAATGCTTAGTTACATTTGCAGAGTTGTATGAAATACTGTGTACTGTGTCTTAAAGCAGTCGTCTGCTGAAGCACAGTCTTTTCCAGTGTTGGGAAGGTTACTTTGTAAATGAAATAGATTACAGATTACAAGTGACCCCATTTAAAATGTAATAAGTAGTGGAACTATTTCAATTACTTTACTAAAATAATGTAACTGATTACATTTGATTACTTTTCTACATTTCTAACGATTGTTTTCAACTGTTAATCATTTGAAATATGTAAACCAGGCAGGGTTAAAGGGTTAGTTCACCCAAAAATGAAAATTCTGTCATTAATTACTCACCCTCATGTCGCTCCAAACCCATAAGACCTTCGTTCATCTTCGGAACACAAATTAAGATATTTTTGATGGAATCTGAGAGCTCTCTGACCCTCCATAGACCGCAATGATATTACTACGATCAACGCAAAGAAACATAGCAAGGACACCTGTAAAATAGTCCATGTGACATCAGGGGTTCAACCGTAATTTTACGAAGCTACGAGAATACTTTTTGTGCGCAAAGAAAACAATAATAACATAATTTATTCAGCAATTCTTCTCCCCGAGTTACCGTCTTCCGCCATTTTGGAGAGTACCCCAGAACATAATCTGCGCCGTTTATTTTCAGTAAAAAGGGCACGCATGCTGAACGTAAACAACGTTGATTACGTTCTGGGGTACTCTCCAAAACCCCTGTTCCGAAGATGAGCGAAGGTCTTACGGGTTTGGAACGACATGAGGGTGAGTAATTAATGACAGAATTTTCATTTTTGGGGTGAATTAACCCTTTAACCTTACAGTACACTGGCATCTAAAGATGCTTTGGAAAAAACAATTAATCTTAAAATAAAGCATATACATAAACCAAATAGGAAATAAAACAGTTATTAAATAAGCATGTATTAATATAAGCATACTATTCTGTGTCAAACTCCTGAAACATTGGTCAATGCAATCTGGAAAAGAAATCAATCAAATCACTATGTGTGTGAAAATATACAGATGTAACCTCTTTTGTAACCACGAAATAAAGTTAAGTGTAGTACAGATTGACAAAATCACTTCAGGATAGTTGAACACTTTTGCTGTGCAGCTAATCTTAAAATGGGTAGATGTATAAATCTAATTATTGGGCATCGAAAGTTAGAGATCATAAAATTATATTTTATATATAAAATATAATTTATGTACAAAAAAAGAACAACAATGTCTAGGTGAACTACATTAAAAATAAATAAATAATTATAAATATATAATTAAATAATTACAACAGAAAACCTTCTGTGGTGGAGTGCAATAGCATGTGCTTGAATTGTTAAAAACACTGCCATTCCATACTTCAATTGTGCCTATCCTTCACAACATAAAATATCGCTAAAATATTTATATAGCTATAAAATCCATTGCGCCTATATTGAGGTTTATTAAGTGAATGGGCTAGGCAATGCCTACTGATTTCTTTAATTAAAAAAACTAATAATAATAATTATTAGGGACAGTGGTTAGTTCAGGAAATAATGGGGAGAAGAGGTGGAGACTCATGTCGTCTGTCTGAGCAAAACCACAAAATGTGGCCGCATGTGGACTCACTGCTAAGCCATGGTGCCAAAACTGATGTTATTCCCTTTCAAGATTACACTCTTGGCTGAATAACTGGATATGTTAAATCACAAGCTGACTGAGAGAGAAAGGAGCCAAAAAAAGGTGTATGCAATATGTTGGTGTCTATACAGTGTGAGCCAGACTGGGCCAAAGCTCCATAAAATACAAGGCAGTATGACTGATGTTATATTAAACATCATGAACAAAGATTTGCATGTTCTCTAATAGGATGCACTTTGTAAGCATTTAATTTTTATAGGCAGTGAGAACTCTGTATGCATACATACCTTATCTCCGAGATCGATCTTGGTGAAGCTGAATGTACTGAGGTGGGCATTGGCTTCTTTGATTGCTGGCTCGATTGTTTCTTTAAACAGCTTCTCCACAAACTGACACACATAAGGCCACATCTGTTTCACTGTCTGAAAGGCAAAGTTCAAAAAAGTACCTGCTCAGTACTATGCAACTGAGTAAACTGAGGCACTTAAGGCATATTCATTTCGTACTGTTACTGACTTAAGTATGATAAATAAGCTGCTCTGAAACTCGTTAGTTATCAGAAAAGTTTAACTGTTGTTTTATACCCTCTTGACTACATTTGCTAAAAACAAAATCTTCAATGTGTGTACAATACATTTTTCCACAGCAAGGTTGTGACACAAGGTTCACAGTTTTCATTTAAAAGGCTGGAGGACATGTTGTAACTTGACTAAGTGTAAATACTCCAGGCATTTGGAAACTATTCTCCACGACAACAGAACAGGTAGCCATACTGGGAAGGCACAAACAGAAATATAAAAAAAAATAAATGTAGGATACCATGTCTGAGAGCAAAGAAATAACATCTAAAACCTTTGAAATAAGCTAGCGATGTAGATAGCCAAATAATGAAAAAGAGACAGAATTAATTATATCACATGTATGAGCTTTAAAATGCATGTGTGAAAGTTTAGGTTGTAATATTAGTATGATACAGTACTGTAAGAGTTTTTATCCTTCTCAGTTTTGTCATGTTTAAAAACATCAGTGATTCTGCAGTGTTTCATGTAAATAGTTTTGCATGATTTTGAATGTTGCAGACATACTTTGCAGAAGCATGAGGCCATTCAGACACATAAATTACACCGCTGGGCAAAATGTTAATGAAATATTCAAATCAGGCATGTTTTTGAAGGCTGTGAGCCACTGAATGTATATGTACAATGAATATTTTAAAAAGCCACTGATTTTGACACAGAGGGTGAAAAATGGTTGCTACGTGTAGTGTAACATGAGCAAAGCACACTGGATTTTAGCACCAGTGTACAACCAATGTCCCCCCCCCCCCCCCAACA
>NW_015536487.1:1025882-1032464 GCF_001515605.1 Sinocyclocheilus anshuiensis
AGAGCGAGAGAGTATCAGATTCCAGAATATTGACTGCAGACACATGCATGTATACGAGAGTGCTGGATTATGATTACTTAGAAATTATTAAGGAACAGGCAATTATTGTCTAATAATTCTCTCACCTTATTTAGCCACTCAACTCTCTCCACATCTGGATAATGAACCTGGTGGAGAGATAGACAATTATAAAATTTACAGAAATTATGCTTCTGTAAATGTGCTGCGGTGTCTTTGAAGAAACCCCTCAGGCTATTACACACATGCACATTCTTGGTTAACAGATGCCATGAAAAATAATAATTCAATGTATGACAAAATAAAAAGACTTCCTGTCTAAACATGCGAAAGGTTCTCTATACCAAAAAATAGCACCCATGTGTATTCTCTCCTTTTCTTTCACTTCGGTGGTATTATCATACGAGCAATAGGGTCAGGGATGAGCATAGCTGCAGTCAAATCCCTGTAAGCGTAAAATGCTTAGCCTGCATTTGTTTCATGCAGTGGGAGGGACCAAGGGTGACCGTGATTTCACCAAGTACAACATGTTCCTGGATCAACATCCTTGTTGATCCTGGAACAACATTCCAATCAACCAATCAGAATTGAGGGATAACTTTTCAGGCAATATCTGTTTTAGGCTTACAATCAGGGTTAGGTGCTTCTACACCCTTATTAATCAGCTATCATTTCACTATAATTTTAGGAATACATTATGGGTAGGGTTAGGTTTAGGGGTAGGGATTGGGTTAAGTCTATATTTTTGGACAGTAATGTTCCAGGATCCAGGATCAACAAAAGATGTTGATCCAGGAACGTGCCTTATACTTGGCAAAATCACAGTGACCGGGAGCAAGATGACACACCAACACTGCACTTTTTTCATTTCTAAAGCAGTGCCATACAATAAAAGTCAATGACGTCATTGGGGTCCAGCATTTTTTTTGGACCCCACTGACTATCATTATATGGACAATAAAGTTTCTTCAAAATATCTTTTTTTGTGTTTTACAGAAAAATAAGTCACACAGGTTTGAAACGACATTCTCGCATAGCCAGATCTTCAGACTGACCAGGGACCACCCAAGGACCACCCAAGAGGCCATATGGCTGACAGGTAAAGCAAGCAATCACGTTTCGTTTTGTGCTGTGTCATGTTTAGGTGCGTGGAAATGTCTCCACAATAACAGTGTGTAAAACTCTTGGACGTATTTTAAAGATACTATGCCGCGAACTTTACATATTTCATGTACTTTTATAAATCCAGCGTTTAGATGATCCTGATAAGTGCTCATTGTCACAGTTGTAAACACGACGGATTTCTTCTTTCATGAGAGGGTTTGGCGTCACGGCATCTTTGTTTCCAGGCGGAATGTTAAAGAACGCGACACGCATGTCTCCCGGAATTCTTGTATAATTTAACCAATCAGATGACGACTTCGAAAACTCCCGAAGCGTTTCCAATTTTGTGTGCCGTATGCATCAGACGTTCAGCCAGCGGTCTATGGGCGTGCCGTTTGAGGCTGAGACTAGGAATGACATGGTGGTTAGTAAATGATGTCAGAATCAGAATCGGGTGAACTACCCCTTTAACTTATCAGGTATCAAAAACACACAATTTTTTTCCACCCAACTGGCACTGTGACGCCACAAAGAACTTCTGAGACTATGGCTACATTGACACTCCATGCCTTATTTTGCTCAGATGCAGTTTTTTGTTTGGACATTCACATATTTATGTAGCCAATAACAGATTCAAGTGTGAACTGGTCCTGAACGAACCCACATGCACAAAAGAATAGCAAAGACATCACACAGCATACTGTCATACAGAAGTAAATGTGGAGGCCACTGAAGTCAGTGTTTATGCATTCATTTATAAGATGATGTGCAGCAAGAGCCAGCAAATTTGTGAGCAGGCAATAGGGAGGACAAGGATGAGGAGAAAGAGAGCAAAGTTTTTCCTCATATAGTCTTACCTCAAGTTTTGATTGTGTAGAGCTGTAACTGTAATACTTCTAGAACAACTCACTTTCTCTCCACTGAATAGCTTTGCCGCTTTCTTCCACATTCTGGTATGTAAAATCTTTGCAGTGATTCCCATCAACTGAGAATTTTTATTGAATGTTAATCATAAAACTCTCATGATTTATGATATGACCATTCAGACTGAGGTCACAGCAGACCTCTGACTTATGACCGAAAGTGGCCTAAACCAAAATGAAAAAGATCAGATTTCATGTGGTTTGTGCTGTTGCTATAAAGACAAACCCAGATCTGAGTCTATTAGCAAAACAAAACAAAAAAAAAACAGGATTTCGGCCACTTTTGCCTGTCTGAATGTAGACTTACTGACCACAAAAGGCCCCTGTAATTTAACATCTTACAACTGAAACTTTAAATTACAAACAAATGCCACACACAAGCAAAACAAATGTATAGGGCACATTTGAATCTCATCACTATGGTAACACAGCTGCAAAACCATAAACGCTTCTCTCCAAGACATTAAGCAAAAGCTAAAAGGAAAATCTCAGGTAAGCCACATCAGTTTACCTGAGAATACAACGCTCTCAGCCTGAAAAGATAATGCGTTTGTGGCACCCATAAAGCTAACCTCCTTCTGTATGTCCTATAAAAGTAACATTGTAATCTCAAGAGGCAAAATGGGGGTGTGGGACTTCCTTCTGCAGTGCAATCACTCTGAATTTATTTTAATCGCAAAACAGCGTTGGTGCACAGCACTTTCCTCGGCAAGCTCTCCTACTGACATATTCTAGTATAACCATCAATCAGGGCAAATAGGTTTTGGACACAGCTAGATCTACTACATCCAGCACTAGACTTCGGGTGTCCTCCAAAATGAATACTGACTATTTTGTTTAGTATTAATGATATGTGGGAAAGACACTGAAAGTTCCCATGGTAACTGTGTTTCTATGGTCACTAGAGATCTCTGAGGATTTCTCAACATCGACAAGACCATAGACAGATATCTATGAGAATGTTCCTTTAAAAAAAAATCTGTCTAGAGATGAAACAGATTGTAGAGTTACCACAGTAATATAGAGATGTAAAGACTATAGATTCTTGACAGTGACAATTTAATGAGAATGTGATATTCTGTGATGTTTCAAAAAAGCTTGTTCCTATCTGTTTCAAAAAAACTTGCTTGTGATCACTGGCATATATTAGAATGCTTTTACATGTATTTACATATATATTCTGTAACATGGATGCAACAGTACAGGTGCATCTCAATAAATTAGAATGTCGTGGAAAAGTTGAACTCTGCAATGCATTTAATTAGACATTAGTAGCAAGCTTGAAGCTTTTAGGCAAGAGATAGACCCATGTCAATTAAGACAGCACTTCCAGAGAACCAAGAAAAAAAATCTATTTTCTTCAGGTATCACACACTTTCCAGGGACCACAGAGAAACTGGACAAACAAGTCATCAGTGTTTCAAAAGATACTTCTTGGTTTAAAAGCATGGCACCACAAAATGTGAATAATCACAGAATCCATAACACGACTGTTGTGAAATATTTTCTTTAAAAAAACAACAACAACTTCAAACTCATAAACCAGTTCAACAGACTTCTAATCTCACACAGACAAGTTTACTCCTGCCAGAATGTAATTTGATTAAGGCTCCAGAGCAGTTGAAGACTAAATGAAGTAGATATGGTAGTGGGTCGTTATGAGACCATGTAATGAAAATGTATCTGATAACTGACTAACACTACACTACACTTAATATGACACTTTGGGTGTCCATCATTGGAAATCCCATATTGATTGACCACTTATTTATTGGGGGGGTTATCTAACACTTTAAAAACATACCCAGTTAAAATAAGAAAAAAAGTAAAGAAAAATACAATCATATGTCCTTATTAACAAAAGTATTTCACAATAAAATTACATATAATGCAGTTTTTTTGCCATACATGGTAAGGTAATTACAATTAACTACTTCATTGTTATTTACAGTTTTACATGCTGCAGTGTTACATTTTTATAGACTGCAGGTCAGTGAATCCTCATTTTCAACTACGCACTGACATTGGTCCTCACCTTCAGGTCAAAATATCTCATTACATAACATATATTTACTTTGTTGCACTTGGCTTTTGATTACAGCCATGATGAGCAGAGGCTCAAGATAATGCTTATATACAAGATAAAAATAGACAGAAAATTGGTAGAGACACATGCTGCATCATTTGGAATAACACTGTTCACCTTCACAGGCGAAAGGGCAAAAAGTCTTGGTCTGCCTCATGACTGACAGCCTGGGGTCAGCTGGGATCCAAACTTGGTCATGTTTCATGCACTCAAGAGTTTGCTGAATGGACACAACATTGAAACCAAACAAGATGTCCTAATGTAATAAACCTGGATGAAGCAAAACAACTCTGAACAAGAAAATATATTGTGTTTATCAAATTTCAAACTAAACAAGTTGTCCATCAATCTCATCAAATTCCAGTAAAGACAACCCATTCTGTCTTTTTAGTCCAGCTTTATAATTGAGAAAATACAAATAACCTCCCTCTCAGTTTTCCGTCCTTTCTAGTGTGCTCTCTATGATGTTTTGAAACAAGTTAAATGTTATCAATGAACGTGGAGTTTAACTCACCCATGATGGTAACTCAGTTGCCTCCAGCTTCTGTTTAACTGTGTCCTCTTGCTCAAAAAACGAAAGTGCTCTATTCAACCTAGTGTTCTTACACCTAGTGTTTCTTTTCCAAAAGAAAAATATCGTGAGGACGATTAAAAGCCAACTAAAACTGAACTCAAAATAACCCAAGACATATATGGGGAAGATAATGACAAAGGTCTTGGCGAACTGCAGCCACGTGCGCGTCAGTTCGCTGGTGCAGGACGCGGTGTCCTGGCTCAGCTCCGCGGGTGAGAAGAAAGGAATCGCCCCGTTTGTCGGTTCAGTTTGTCCGCTATCCTTTTGTCCCGAGGCACCTGCTGTTTGAGAAAGATTTCGGCGCACAGCCGTCATTATGTCCTCTGTCATGTTCAGTGCGGACGAAATGTTACGCAGGGCTGTCAAACGTGAACATTGCGCTTCAATGCAAAAGCTTCGAGAGTAAACAACAAGATACTACAGATCATCCCGTGGTTCAAGTACAACGCTGGGCTAAATCAATTTGAGGATGTTTTCACGTTAGTTCGCCTATACACCAGTCCATTTTGACGCGGATACTGGCTCGCTTTGCTTTAATCTAGCTGTGCATAACTGAAGACCCAACTGAGCTGTCGCCAGCGCCTCTGTACGCGTGCTGTCTGGTTTGCTCTGGAGAAGCGCGTGCTGTTGTGCTGGTTTATGACAGACAGCTGAGCGCTTCACACACACACACACACACACACACACATACACACACACACATAGGTTTGTTTTTGTGAAAAGTGGGGACATCCCATAGGCGTAATGGTTTTTATACTGTACAGACCGTATATTCTATTGCCCTACACCAACCCTACCCCTAAACCTACCCCTCACAGGAAACTTTGTGCTATTTCAGATTTTCAATGCACTCCATTCTGTGTGATTTATAAGCGTTTTGAAAAGTGGGGACATGGGGTAATGTCCTGAAAAGTCACCTTCTCCTTGTAATACCTATGTCATACCCTTGTCATTATACAAATTTATGTCCTCATTTGTCACAAAAACGCGCACACACACACAGCGGGTCTCAGGAGGTCAGTAAGCGTCGCGGACAGCGCAAACTCGCCACCCTGAGCCAAGCAACTGCAGATACACAAACAATGAAGCGTCGACAGCCAAGCGACTCCCAAGAGTGTTAACTGTTAATTAAAGAACAATAACAAGAAGCTGTTCGTTTCGTATTTTATTTTTTATTTTCTGATGGACTGTTTGTGCCAAAAGCTGTAGTCTGCTTCCCTGTCATGGGTTCATCCCAGTTACATACTTTATTTTACGTTACTGCATTTAGTAAACTAAGCTGAACGCACGACAAGGAAGGACGGCACAACCCAGGCGAAAAAAAGTGCACTTCCATAATGTAAAGTGTTTTTGTACTATTTTCACGCACTAATTTTGTACATAATATAGCTACTAAAAATGATTATTTAATACTTCTTAAGATAATCTTAAAATAGGTGTAGGCTACTCAACTTTGCTATTTTGGGACATCATGAATATAAACTAGATGTGCTTTTAAAGGGGTTATATGATGCGATTTCAATTTTTTCCTTTCTCTTTGAAGTGTTACAAGCTCTTGGTGCATAAAGAAGATCTGTAAAGTTGCAAAGACTAAAGTCTCAAATCCAAAGAGATAAAAGTCTTAACTTTATAAAAGTTAAGAGTCAACGCCTACCTAAAATGGCTCGTTCTAACACGCCCCCCCACATGTCTATGTCACGATGTGGGAAGATTTGCATAACGCCGCCCAAATGTTCACACAACGAAAGAAGGCGTAACTTTTATTCTGGCTGTAGTATTGTTGCCGCCGCCATGTTGTGAATGCGCTGTGTGATTCGTTGTGAAAGCGAAACTACGTTGTTTGGCCTTCCAAAAGAGGACGATATCCGCTTCGTCAT
>NW_015536487.1:1032628-1032880 GCF_001515605.1 Sinocyclocheilus anshuiensis
AAATGCATCAACTTCATGCTGTGGATCGCCGGATCGGCTTTCACCGTGGACGAGGCGGAGTCCAGCCCGGGGTCTTCACATGTTGTTGCCG
The DNA here is from genome assembly GCF_001515605.1 of Sinocyclocheilus anshuiensis. NCBI lineage: Eukaryota > Metazoa > Chordata > Actinopteri > Cypriniformes > Cyprinidae > Sinocyclocheilus > Sinocyclocheilus anshuiensis. The sequence goes on from NW_015536487.1 coordinate 1,032,720, forward strand.
CAAGCCCGCCGGTCGCTCCTTCGTCGAATCCGCTGGCCGCCGCTCACTCAAGCCTGCCGGCCGCCGCTCACGCTCCGTATGTGAAGCTGTGTTTTTCGTTGTGAAAGCGAAACTACTTTGTTTGGCCTTCCAAAAGAGGACACAACTAGAAATCAGTTGTA